>NW_027507984.1:900000-979801 GCF_051348905.1 Ranitomeya variabilis | reverse complement strand
CAATGGGATCCACGTTAAATAGTCAATTTTATTGTACAAAAATAGTAATCCACAAACAGAACCAGGCAAAACATACATTTAAAAACATTTAAAACACTAGTATGGCTGAATAGGCCATAAGTAATTTTACCCGAGGGAATGAAGGAAGCTAATACTTTACAGCATATGTGAGACAGGAGAAATAACCAGAGAGAAAAAATTGCTAGGTATGCGGGTACACCAATCTTAGTCAAATCTACATATAAGAAGCCTATTGTTTACTGCCAACTGTGACCCCCTGAGTACTATGACAGGAAACATATACTCCAGCCTAGTATCTGGAAGAAATACATCATGGATCCTATTTTGTTCAACACAGCATGCGTGCGCACAGTTGGTAAGCAAATGAAAGCAGACCCCTATAGAAAGGTAATCAGGGAAATAGATATGCTGCAGTACTACAAAATCCTAGTTATTTGGATAAATGTATGCATACAGACGCCTTGTGGAAATACAAAGAATCGGGGGGGCGTGGCCAGCGCTGAGACAGAGAGGATGTCTTAGCTGTGAGCTCTGCACTGGGGCCGCCTAATTAAGAGATAATATCAAGCACATCTCCGAGATTCCACTAAAAAGTTACAGCCCCCAGCATCGGAATATCTGCTGCACCTATTGATACAAGTCTGATATGGCTGACCGCAACAATCGCGGAGAAAAAGGCACTAGCAGAGACCGCTGCAGCACTGAGATGAAAATCCAAGATGGCGGCGCCGGCTCGCCGCACACTGAAGGGACAAGTCCAGGAAGTGCAGACAAGTCCCGTAAACTCAGCCGCGGGCGCCTGTTTTACAGGGTGACACCTCAAAGGCAGAAACATGCTGCCTTCAAAGCGAGAACAAACCCGCGGTCCTCGCAGAAGAGGTCGGCGGCGGCCGCGAGCGATAAGAAGCGGGGAGAGCCGCTGGAGGAAAGCCCTGCGCGGGGCTCCCGCTCTCGCTCGTCTTCTCGCGAGAGCCGCCATCTTGAAAAGGAGAACGAGCGCTCTCAGTTATATAGCGCCGGAAAGACTGTTAAACACCCGCAAGTTAATTTAACCGCTACCACACAGTGCATAACGCCGGTTAAGGGGTCTACATCATGCCCTGACATATCATTAATATCTGATGCTCCCTTTACCCCATCAGTCCCAGGGGAGGATGCTTGTGATAAATATAGCGCCGGATCTGATAATAGTACCAGCCCCATTATGGTGCCAGCCAGCACCCATGACACTTCCTATCCCAGAGAGAATATCCTGGTTGCTGCAGCACAGGAGAACCCTCAAAATAAGGAGTCAGTTTATATACATTCTCCTAAGGATCTCAGCAGCCCAAAACTTGCTGATACTCTTTTACAAACATTATCTGATGTGAATGCCTCTAATAAGAGTGCATCAGAAATTTTCATTAAGAACATTATTCTTCTTTTGGCTCAATCTTTCCAATCACAATTAGAATCTCACAATCTCTCCCTCCGCAAAGATATAGATAACCTTGGACAACGTGTGGACCACCTGGAACGGAAAATGGGGGAACTGGTGGAATCCCATAATAAATTGATTGACGCCCATTATAATCTGGAAGATGAGGTGGCCCAAATAAAATCAAAACAAGTTGAACAAGAGGATAGGAGCAGACGTAGTAACTTAAAATTCAGAGGAATACCAGAGTCAGTCAAAGACCGTGATCTGACTGAATATACCCAAAAAATGCTCCACACAATTCTCCCTAAAGCTTCAAGGGGTGATCTAACGCTGGAACGCATTCACAGGCTACCCAAATCCAAATACGCACCAACTTCAGCTCCTAGAGACGTCATAGCCTGTTTCCACTATTTCCAAATTAAAGAAGAAATTCTCAGGAAAAGCAGACAATTACCAAAATTTACCGACCCCCTACAGCAAGATAAAGATTTTTGCAGACTTTTCAAGGGCCACACTACAAAAACGGAGAGAGTACATTCCTGTCACTGACCATCTTAGGAATAACAAGATACTGTATAAATGGGGTTTTCCAACTAAATTGATCGTGATTAAGGAGGATGTCACTTTTGCGCTAACTGACTTAAATAACTCTGACAAATTTATTCATGATCTAGGCCTGCCTCCCATAGAGAGATCAAGTTCTGGACACAAAGACAGCGGAGTTTCTGATCATCTTCCAAGGCATGTCAAGCCCTCGTGGATCACGAAGAAAAACAGATGAAGCTCTTGAACTATGTTGTTAGGCTGGCCCCCCTCACTTGGCCCTTAATTTCACCCCCTGAACTTTAAATGAGTACCTACTCATTTACACACACACTTCGGTGTGCATTAACTGTTGGTTTTCTAACCCACTTTCTTGCTGGTTGCAATTATGTTATTTTTGTTTTTTGTCTATGTGCAGGTCTGTGTGCGCTTCTACTAAGCGGAAATCGTCGTTTGCCTTTGCTCTCATCTGATCTGGAGGGGCTCATCATCACCATCACTGTCATGGTGTGGATACAGGTTCTGTGCAGGTTGCCTCTTTTGTTTCTACAGGATCTGCTGGTCTCACTGATCTCCCTCTCTGTGGGCAATTCTAAATGTAAACATAGCCGTAACTACATAACTCACAAACACCACTACTATGTCTTTAAATATTGTGTCCTATAACGTGAATGGTTTGAACTACCCCTACAAGAGATTTGCTCTTTGGAAAGATATGCGTAGACTTAAAGCTGATATAGTCCTGCTACAAGAAACTCTATTAGAATCTGATAATCATAGACTCCATAATAAACATTTTTCGCAAATATTCTTTTCAAACAGTAAAAAGAAAAAAGCGGGGGTTGCGATAGCCATTCACAAGGATTTACCTTTTAAAATAATAGACACAATGAAGGACGAGGAAGGTAGACAAATCACTATTAAGGGAAAATTGGGAGATGTTAATTTCACCATTGCTAACATACATGCCCCCAATTCAAGTCAAATTCGCTTTCTTAATAGATTCAAAAAAAAATTGGAGGACTTCAGTGAGGGTCATGTTGTATGGGGCGGGGATTTTAATCATATTGTTGATCCCCATTTGGATTGCTCCCACCCGCTGACCTATTATAAAAAACAAAATTTATCTTACTGGCTAAGACAATCTGGATTACAGGACAGTTGTAGAGTGCTGAATACAAATTCAAAAGAATTCACAAGATACTGCCCATACAACAAATCTTTCACTAGGATTGACCATATTTTTACAAGTCTTTCAGTTTTAGATCTATATGAAGAATTTGTCACGGGCCCAATCACTTGGTCAGACCATGCACCTGTCCTCCTCAGACTCAAAAACACAGATAGAGAAAATAAATCATACAATTGGAAATACAGTAAATTTATAGCTAACACACAGGATAATTCCAAATTAATAGAAAAAGCCATCTCCCATTATTTTGTTGAAAATTCTACACAAGACATTAACCCAGAAACATTGTGGCAAGCTCACAAATGCGTAATTAGGGGAATTTTGATCCAGCTTGGAGCTAAACAAAAAAAAATTAGAGAGTTCAGACAAAGGGAAGTGATAGACAAAATAAAAATCCTAGAGGCCGCCGCCCAAAATGATATGTTTTGATAGGCATAAAGAGTTATACACTTGTAGGCTGGAGCTTAGGAACCTATTAATTGCCCAATATGAGAAAAAGGCCACTTTCTTTGGCGCTGGATATTATACAGATAATAATAGACCAACCAGGTTGATGGCCAATAAATTTAAACCTATAAAGATGAGAAAGGTGGTTGATAGAATCTCTTTGGCTTCTGGCGATGTCCTAAAACCAAAGGATATTGCGGGGGCCTTTAGAGACTATTACTTTAATTTATATAATTTGAAGGATGGTGAAAATGTCTCACCTCCCTCCCAAGACCAAATTGACACTTTTTTAAAGAAAATAAAACTTGGAAGCCTCACGTCAGATCAAAGGGAAATACTAGATATGCCTTTTAGCGAGAGAGAGGTTACGAACGTTATTAATGCTTTTAAACTCAATAAGGCGCCGGGTCCAGATGGTTTCACCAATGAATATTATAGACAGTTTAAACTATTGCTTATTCCCCATCTAACCCAGACACTCAACTTTATTAGAGTGAATGGATCATGTAACAAGGAAATGCTCAGAGCCACAATAGTAGTTATCCCCAAAACTGATAAGGATGCAACAAAAGTTGAAAATTTTAGACCAATATCACTGCTAAACACTGATATCAAAGCATATGCCAAAATTATAGCAAACAGGTTGCAACACATTATCCCAGATATCATTCACCCTGATCAGGTAGGGTTTGTGAGACAGAGACAAACATACGATAGCACTAGATGTGTGTTAAATCTTCTTTCTCTCTGTAACCGCAGGCAGACTCCCAGTTTGTTCATCACCTTAGATGCAGAAAAAGCGTTCGATCGTTTAAGCTGGGAGTTTGCATTTGCGGTACTTAAGAAATTAAATTTCAGTCCAAACCTAATCAAAAGCATCCAAACACTATACTCTGCTCCATCAGCTGCTGTATTTGTCAATAATACAATGTCAGACCAGTTCCCAATTTCTAACGGAACTAGACAGGGATGCCCACTCTCCCCTTTGATTTTTATCCTTAGTCTGGAACCGTTGGCACAATACATCAGGGACTCTGAGGAGGTTAGGGGTATTCCTTCGGATAACACCGTTCACAAAATCGGATTATACGCAGATGATATTATCCTGACCTTGTCGGACCCAGTTAGTTCAATCAAACATGTTTGGGATATCATAAATGATTTTGGTAAAGTGTTCTTTTATAAACTGAATTATTCAAAAACTATCGTGCTATTTTTTTACTTATCACTCCAGGTGAGGCAACTATTGCACAGTTCCTATCCCTTCATATGGAACCGCACTCAAGCCCCATATCTTGGCATTTTGTTGACCAATAATATACATAAACTACACAAGGTCAATGCTGACCATGTCTATAGTGAGTTGGAGAAAAGTATTAAAGCCATTTCAAAATCCCCCTCCTCGTGGCTTGGAAAAGTCGTTTTATATAAAATGCTTTTCCTTCCTAAAATCCTATATTTCTTTAGAAATGTCCCCCTACCACTTCCCAAATCTATTCTACAAAACTTAACCAATCAAATGAATAAATATATATGGTCTGGGGGGAAAACTAGAATAAAAAAACAAATTTTGATCCGTTCCAGAGAAAGTGGTGGAATTGCCCTTCCCGATATAGGTGCATATTATTACTCCATTATACTTGACCAAACCAAGTCATGGTTTAAAAACACCGAAAATTTGGAATGGCCCAAAATGGAACTGGCCTCTATGCCTAATCAAGAACCTCTTCTATATTTATACAATTTTCTCATAAAACAACAAAAGATCAAGGATATCCACAATCCCATCGTCAGGGCATCAGTTCAGAGCTGGTCATACTTTCACTCCCTAAAATTTAATAGACCCCCTCACTCTGCTAAACCACTTCCCATCTCATATTTACTTCAAATTAGGCCCTCACTTAGATCCCGTTTTGAAATCTGGTCGAAACAAGGAATTAAATCCATCTACGATATGGTGGAAAATAATCAACTTATTCCCTTTCATATACTAAAAGACAAATTCAAAATTGACAGTAGTGAATTCATGCACTATTATTTTCTTAAAGAGGAATATAAAAGACTGAAAATAGGCATACCCAAGAAAATATTTTTTAACCAAACTGCCATTAATTTCCTTACAAATCCACCTCCGAAAAGTAAAAGCTGTTTGAGAGCCTTCTACAATATCTTAACTGACAAACACACTTTTAGTGTCTCGGGTCCCTTTGAAAAATGGGAACAAAGTTTAAATATAAAAATTTCGCCACTTCAGTGGTCACAATCCTTTAAATTGGCGGCGAAAGCCTCTAGATGCTCAAATACCCTCGAAACTCATTACAAGTTGACCCAGAGATACTATTTGACTCCTAATAGACTGAAGCATTTTGTTAGGGATCATGATGGGATGTGCTGGAGAAAATGTGGTCAGTCAGCAAACTTGCTACATACTTTCTGGTCCTGTCCCCTTCTTAAAAAATTTTGGTCTGAGGTTTTTCTAATAATTTCACTTCTGATTAAAAAAACTATACCACCATGCCCTGATATGGCTTTGCTGCTTGTTAATTTAAACCAGCTCAAAATGGACAGATTTCTAACCGCTCATATTCTAATGTCTGCGAGCTACCTTATTACGAAGGCATGGAACAATGATCTCCCTCCCAATGTGAGACATTTAATATTGTTGATTGATAGACATTTTATATATGAAAAAATTTATTATACTAATCTCCTCTCCAAAGATCGCTTTCATGCTAGATGGGATAAATGGTTACAGCTCAAAGAGCACATTGATGGTTTATTTTTCTAATTTGTACATTCTACCTGCTATAGAATTTATTTTTTTACAGTTATCCAGATATGGTTATGTTATTGTTCGTATTCTTTGTTAAATACTCAATAAAAATCTAATTGAAAAGAAATGCAAAGAATCAGGATCCATTGTCCTAAGGCTTGGAAAAATGCCAGGCCATGCATGAAGTAAATAGGTGTAATTCCATAGCAGTTGTAAAGATAAGTTACCCAAGTCCTGTCCCTCGGGAAAAAAACAAAGGAAGCCCTGAACCCCACGCGTATCGACGCTACTCAAGCGTCTTCATCAGAGGAAAAAGTGACACCCTACACGCTACACGCTACACTCTACACCCTACACGCTACACTCTACACCCTACACGCTACACCCTACACTCTACACGCTACATGCTACACTCTACACCCTACACAATACACGCTACTTGCTACACCCTACATGCTACACTCTACACGCTACACGCTACACCCTACACGGTACACCCTACACCCTACACCCTACACGCTACACGCTACACCCTACACCCTACACCCTACACGCTACAATCTACACGCTACACGCTACACCCTACACCCTACACCCTACACGCTACAATCTACACGCTACACGCTACACACTATACGCTACACGCTAGACGCTACACTCTACACCCTACACGCTACACCCTACACTCTACACCCTACACCCTACACGCTACACGCTACACCCTACACGCTACACCCTACACTCTACACCCTACACCCTACACGCTACACGCTACACCCTACACGCTACACCCTACACTCTACACCCTACACGCTACACCCTACACGCTACACGTTACACTCTACACCCTACACCCTACACTCTACACCCTACACCCTACTCTCTACACGCTACACTCTACACCCTACACGCTACACTCTACACTCTACACCCTACACCCTACACGCTACATGCTACACGCTACACTCTACACGCTAAACGCTACAGCTTATACCCTACACTCTACACCGTACACCCTACATGCTACACTCTACACCCTACACGCTACACCCTACACCCTACACCCTACATGCTACACCCTACACTCTACACCCTACACCCTACACGCTACACCCTATGCCCTGCACGCCACACACTACACTCTACACGCTACACCCTACACTGTACACCCTACACCCTACACGCTACACTCTACACGCTACACCCTACACTCTACACCCTACACCCTACACGCTATACGCTACACTCTACACCCTGCACGCTACACGCTACACCCTACACGCTACACTCTACACCCTACACGCTACACCCTACACTCTACACCCTACACCCTACACACTACACGCTACTCGCTACACTCTACACCCTACACGCTACACTCTACACTCTACTCCCTACTCTCTACACGCTACACTCTATACCCTACACTCTACACGCTACGCGCTACACGCTACACACTACACACTACACGCTACACTTTTACACTCTACACGCTACACACTACACGCTACACGCTACACTCTACACCCTACACTCCACACCCTACACGCTACACCCTACACCCTACTCCCTACACTCTACACGCTACACGCTACACCCTACACCCTACACTGTACACCCTACACCCTACATGCTACACTCTACACTCTGCTCCCTACTCTCTACACGCTACACACTACACGCTACACCCTACACACTACACTTTACACTCTACACGCTACACTCCACACTCTACACACTACTCTCTACACCCTACACCCTACACCCTACTCTACATGCTACACGCTACATGCTACACCCTACACGCTTCACCCTACACCCTACACGCTACACGCTACACGCTACACTCTACACCCTACACTCTACACCCTACACGCTACACGCTACACTCTACACGCTAAACGCTACAGCTTATACCCTACACTGTACACCGTACACCCTACACGCTACACTCTACACCCTACACGCTACACCCTACACCCTACACCCTACATGCTACACCCTACACTCTACACCCTACACCCTACATGCTACACTCTACACCCTACACCCTACTCTACATGCTACACGCTACACGGTACATGATACACGCTACACCCTACACGCTACACGCTACACGCTACACCCTACACGCTACATGCTAAACTCCAAACCCTACACGCTACACCCTACTCCCTACACTCTACACGCTACACGCTACACCCTACACCCTACACTGTACACCCTACACCCTACATGCTACACTCTACACTCTGCTCCCTACTCTCTACACGCTACACTCTATACCCTACACTCTACACGCTACGCGCTACACGCTACACACTACACCCTACACCCTACACCCTACATGCTACACCCTACATTCTACACCCTACACCCTACACTCTACATGCTACACGCTACACGCTACATGCTACACCCTACACGCTACACCCTACACCCTACACGCTACACGCTACACGCTACACTCTACACCCTACACTCTACACCCTACACGCTACACGCTACACGCTACACTCTACACGCTACACGCTACACTCTACACCCTACACGCAACATGCTACACTCTACACCCTACACGCTACACTCTGCACGCTACACGCTACACCCTACACCCTACACGCTACACTCTACACGCTACACGCTACAGTCTACACCATACACGCTACACCCTACACTCTACACCCTACACCCTACATGCTATACCCGACACCCTACACCCTACATGCTTCACTCTACACGCTACACTCTACACTCTACACCCTACACCCTACACGCTACATGCTACACTCTAAACGCTACACTCTACACCCTACACGCTACACTCTACATCCTACACCCTACACGCTATACGCTACACTCTACACCCTGCACGCTACACGCTACACTCTACACCCTACACGCTACACTCTACACCCTACACGCTACACCCTACACTCTACACTCTCCACCCTACACGCTACACGCTACACTCTACACGCTACACCCTACACGCTACACTCCACACCCTACACGCAACACCCTACACTCTACACCCTAAACCCTAAACCCTACACGCTACACCCTACACGCTACACTCTACACCCTACACCCTACACTCTACACCCTACACGCTACACGCTACACTCTACACCCTACACCCTACACACGCTACACGCTACACTCTACACCCTACACGCTACACTCTACACCCTACACGCTACACCCTACACTCTACACGCAACATGCTACACTCTACACCCTACACCCTACACGATACATGCTACACCCTACACGCTACAGCCTACACGCTACACGCTACACTCTACACCCTACAAGCTACACGCTACACGCTACACCCTACACTCTACACCATACACCCTACATGCTTCACCCTACACGCTACACTCTACACTCTACACCCTACACCCTACACGCTACATGCTACAACCTACACGCTACACTCTACACCCTACACTCTACACGCTACACACTACACGCTACACCCTACACGCTACACGTTACACTCTACACCCTACACCCTACACGCTACACGCTACACCCTACACGCTACACGTTACACTCTACACCCTACACGCTACACTCTACACCCTGCACCCTACACGCTACACGCTACACCCTACATGCTATACGCTACACAATACACGCTACACGTTACACTCTACACCCTACACTCTACACCCTACACTCTACACGCTACACTCTACACCCTACACTCTACACTCTACAGTCTACACGCTACACGCTACACGCTACACTCTACACCCTGCACCCTACACGCTACACGCTACACCCTACACCCTACACGCTACAATCTACACCCTACACCCTACACGCTACACGCTACACCCTACACTCTACACCCTACACCCTACACGCTACACACTATACTCTACACCCTACACGCTACACCCTACACGCAACACGCTACACTCTACACCCTACACGCTACACTCTGCACGCTACACGCTCCACCCTACACCCTACACGCTACACTCTACACGCTACACTCTACACCATACACGCTACACCCTACACTCTACACCCTACACCCTACACGCTATACCCGACACCCTACACCCTGCATGCTTCACACTACACACTACACACTACACGCTACACTCTACACTATACACCCTACACCCTACACGCTACATGCTACACCCTACACGCTACACTCTACACCCTACACACTACACGCTACACACTACACGCTACATGCTACACCCTACACACTACACGCTACACCCTACACGCTACACGTTACACTCTACACCCTGCACCCTACACGCTACACGCTACACCCTACACGCTACACGCTACACCCTACACACTACACGTTACACTCTACAACCTACACTCTACACCCTACACTCTACACGCTACACTCTACACCCTACACTCTGCACTCTACACCCTACACCCTACACGCTACACGTTACAATCTACACCCTACATGCTACACGCTACACCCTACACCCTACACCCTACACGCTACAATCTACACGCTACACGCTACACCCTATACGCTAGACGCTACACTCTACACGCTACAGGATACACGCTACACCCTACACACTACACCCTACACTCTACACCCTACACCCTACACGCTACACGCTACACCCTACACGCTACACCCTACACTCTACACCCTACACCCTACACGCTACACGCTACACCCTACACGCTACACGTTACACTCTACACCCTACACTCTACACCCTACACCCTACTCTCTACACGCTATATTCTACACCCTACACGCTACACTCTACACCCTACACGCTACACGCTACACTCTACACCCTAGACGCTACACTCTATACCCTACACTCTACACGCTACACCCTACACCCTACACCCTACTCTCTACATGCTACACGCTACACGCTACATGCTACACGCTACACCCTACACGCTACACGCTACACACTACACGCTACACCCTACACCCTACACCCTACACGCTACACGCTACACTCTACACCCTACACGCTACACCCTACACCCTACACCCTACACGCTACACGCTACATTCTACACCCTACACGCTACACCCTACACTCTACACCCTACACGCTACACCCTACACTCTACACCCTACATGCTATACGCTACACTCTACACCCTGCACGCTACACGCTACACCCTACACGCTACACTCTACACCCTACACGCTACACCCTACACTCTACACCCTACACCCTACACGCTACACGCTACACTCCACACCCTACATGCTACACGCTACACCCTACACGCTACACATTACACTCTAAACCCTACACTCTACATCCTACACCCTACACTCTACACCCTACACGCTACACTCTACACTCTACACCCTACACCCTACATGCTACACGCTACACGCTACACTCTACACCCCACACGCTACACGCTACACCCTACAAGCTAAACGCTACAAACTACACGCTACATATTACACTCTACACCCTAGCGTGTAGCGTGTAGGGTGTAGAGTGTAGCGTGTAGCATGTAGCGTGTAGGGTGTGGGGTGTAGAGTGTAGCATGTAGCGTGTAGGGTGTAGAGTGTAGCGTGTAGGGTGTAGAGTGTAGCATGTAGCGTGTAGGGTGTAGGGTGTAGAGTGTAGAGTGTAGCATGTAGCGTGTAGATTGTAGGGTGTACCGTGTAGGGTGTAGAGTGTAGCATGTAGGGTGTAGGGTGTAGAGTGAAGGGTGTAGCGTGTAGAGTGTAGCGTGTAGCGTGTACGGTGTAGGGTGTAGAGTGTAGGGTGTAGCGTGTAGCGTGTAGCTTGTAGGGTGTAGCGTGTAGCGTGTAGGCTGTAGCGTGTAGGGTATAGCATGTATCGTGTAGGGTGTAGGGTGTAGAGTGTAGCATGTAGCGTGTAGAGTGTAGGGTGTAGCGTGTAGGGTGTAGAGTGTAGCATGTAGGGTGTAGAGTGTAGCGTGTAGCGTGTAGCGTGTGTAGGGTGTAGGGTGTAGAGTGTAGCGTGTAGCGTGTAGGGTGTAGAGTGTAGGGTGTAGGGTGTAGAGTGTAGCGTGTAGGGTGTAGCGTGTAGGGTTTAGGGTGTAGGGTAGGGTGTAGAGTGTAGGGTGTAGCGTGTAGGGTGTAGCGTGTATCGTGTAGCGTGTAGAGTGTAGCGTCTAGCGTATAGGGTGTAGCGTGTAGCGTGTAGATTGTAGCGTGTAGGGTGTAGGGTGTAGGGTGTAGCGTGTAGCGTGTAGGGTGTAGAGTGTAGCGTGTAGTGTGTAGGGTGTAGGGTGTAGAGTGCAGAGTGTAGGGTGTAGAGTGTAGCGTGTAGAGTGTAGGGTGTAGAGTGTAGGGTGTAGAGTGTAACGTGTAGTGTGTAGGGTGTAGCGTGTAGCGTGTAGGGTGTAGCGTGTAGCGTGTAGGGTGCAGGGTGTAGAGTGTAACGTGTAGCGTGTAGGGTGTAGCGTGTAGCGTGTAGGGTGTAGCGTGTAGCGTGTAGTGTGTAGCGTGTAGGGTGTAGGATGTAGAGTGTAGCGTGTAGGGTGTAGGGTGTAGAGTGCAGAGTGTAGGGTGTAGAGTGTAGCGTGTAGAGTGTAGGGTGTAGAGTGTAGGGTGTAGAGTGTAACGTGTAGTGTGTAGGGTGTAGCGTGTAGCGTGTAGGGTGTAGCGTGTAGGGAGCAGGGTGTAGAGTGTAGCGTGTAGGGTGTAGAGTGTAACGTGTAGCGTGTAGGGTGTAGTGTGTAGGGTGTAGGGTGTAGAGTGTAACGTGTAGCGTGTAGGGTGTAGCGTGTAGCGTGTAGGGTGTAGCGTGTAGCGTGTAGTGTGTAGCGTGTAGGGTGTAGGGTGTAGAGTGTAGCGTGTTGCGTGTAGGGTGTAGAGTGTAGCGTGTAGAGTGTAGCGTGTAGCGTGTAGCGTGTAGCGTGTAGAGTGTAGCGTGTAGGGTGTAGAGTATAGTGTGTAGCGTGTAGGGTGTATGGTGTAGAGTGTAGAGTGTAGCATGTAGCGTGTAGCGTGTAGAGTGTAGCGTGTAGGGTGTAGAGTGTAGCGTGTTGCATGTAGGGTGTACAGTGTAGCGTGTAGCGTGTAGAGTGTAGGGTGTAGAGTGTAGCGTGTAGCGTGTAGAGTGTAGGGTGTAGAGTGTAGCGTGTTGCGTGTAGAGTGTAGCGTGTAGCGTGTAGGTTGTAGAGTGTAGCGTGTAGCGTGTAGGGTGTAGGGTGTAGCGTGTAGCGTGTAGAGTGTAGAGTGTAGCGTGTAGCATGTAGAGTGTAGAGTGTAGCGTGTAGGGTGTAGAGTGTAGTGCGTAGCGTGTAGGGTGTGGGGTGTAGAGTGTAGCGTGTAGCGTGTAGAGTGTACGGTGTAGAGTGTAGGATGTAGCGTGTAGGGTGTAGAGTGTGGCGTGTAGCGTGTAGCGTGTAGGGTGTAGGGTGTAGATTGTAGCGTGTAGGGTGCAGGGTGTAGAGTGTAGCGTGTAGGGTGTAGAGTGTAACGTGTAGCGTGTAGGGTGTAGCGTGTAGCGTGTAGGGTGTAGGGTGTAGAGTGTAACGTGTAGCGTGTAGGGTGTAGCGTGTAGCGTGTAGGGTGTAGCGTGTAGCGTGTAGTGTGTAGCGTGTAGAGTGTAGGGTGTAGAGTGTAGTGTGTAGGGTGTAGCATGTAGCGTGTAGGGTGTAGGGTGTAGAGTGTAGAGTGTAGCGTTTAGGGTGAAGCATGTAGGGTGTAGGGTGTCGGGTATAGCGTGTAGGGTGTAGGGTGTAGAGTGTAGGGTGTAGCGTGTATGGTGTAGAGTGTAGCGTGTAGCGTGCAGAGTATAGCGTGTAGGGTGTAGCGTGTAGCGTGCAGAGTGTAGAGTGTAGCGTGTAGCGTGTAGAGTGTAGAGTGTAGCGTGTAGCGTGTAGAGTGTAGGGTGTAGAGTGTAGAGTGTAGCATGTAGCGTGTAGCGTGTAGAGTGTAGCGTGTAGCGTGTAGAGTGTAGGGTGTAGAGTGCAGAGTGTAGGGTGTAGAGTGTAGCGTGTAGAGTGTAGGGTGTAGAGTGTAGGGTGTAGAGTGTAACGTGTAGTGTGTAGGGTGTAGAGTGTAGCGTGTAGCGTGCAGAGTATAGCGTGTAGGGTGTAGCGTGTAGCGTGCAGAGTGTAGAGTGTAGCGTGTAGCGTGTAGAGTGTAGAGTGTAGCGTGTAGCGTGTAGAGTGTAGGGTGTAGAGTGTAGAGTGTAGCATGTAGCGTGTAGCGTGTAGAGTGTAGCGTGTAGCGTGTAGAGTGTAGGGTGTAGAGTGCAGAGTGTAGGGTGTAGAGTGTAGCGTGTAGAGTGTAGGGTGTAGAGTGTAGGGTGTAGAGTGTAACGTGTAGTGTGTAGGGTGTAGCGTGTAGCGTGTAGGGTGTAGCGTGTAGGGAGCAGGGTGTAGAGTGTAGCGTGTAGGGTGTAGAGTGTAACGTGTAGCGTGTAGGGTGTAGTGTGTAGGGTGTAGGGTGTAGAGTGTAACGTGTAGCGTGTAGGGTGTAGCGTGTAGCGTGTAGGGTGTAGCGTGTAGCGTGTAGTGTGTAGCGTGTAGGGTGTAGGGTGTAGAGTGTAGCGTGTTGCGTGTAGGGTGTAGAGTGTAGCGTGTAGAGTGTAGCGTGTAGCGTGTAGCGTGTAGAGTGTAGCGTGTAGGGTGTAGAGTATAGTGTGTAGCGTGTAGGGTGTATGGTGTAGAGTGTAGAGTGTAGCATGTAGCGTGTAGCGTGTAGAGTGTAGCGTGTAGGGTGTAGAGTGTAGCGTGTTGCATGTAGGGTGTACAGTGTAGCGTGTAGCGTGTAGAGTGTAGGGTGTAGAGTGTAGCGTGTTGCGTGTAGAGTGTAGCGTGTAGCGTGTAGGTTGTAGAGTGTAGCGTGTAGCGTGTAGGGTGTAGGGTGTAGCGTGTAGCGTGTAGAGTGTAGAGTGTAGCGTGTAGCATGTAGAGTGTAGAGTGTAGCGTGTAGGGTGTAGAGTGTAGTGCGTAGCATGTAGGGTGTGGGGTGTAGAGTGTAGCGTGTAGCGTGTAGAGTGTACGGTGTAGAGTGTAGGGTGTAGCGTGTAGGGTGTAGAGTGTGGCGTGTAGCGTGTAGCGTGTAGGGTGTAGGGTGTAGATTGTAGCGTGTAGGGTGCAGGGTGTAGAGTGTAGCGTGTAGGGTGTAGAGTGTAACGTGTAGCGTGTAGGGTGTAGCGTGTAGCGTGTAGGGTGTAGGGTGTAGAGTGTAACGTGTAGCGTGTAGGGTGTAGCGTGTAGGGTGTAGCGTGTAGCGTGTAGTGTGTAGCGTGTAGAGTGTAGGGTGTAGAGTGTAGTGTGTAGGGTGTAGCATGTAGCGTGTAGGGTGTAGGGTGTAGAGTGTAGAGTGTAGCGTTTAGGGTGAAGCATGTAGGGTGTAGGGTGTCGGGTATAGCGTGTAGGGTGTAGGGTGTAGAGTGTAGGGTGTAGCGTGTATGGTGTAGAGTGTAGCGTGTAGCGTGCAGAGTATAGCGTGTAGGGTGTAGCGTGTAGCGTGCAGAGTGTAGCGTGTAGGGTATAGATTGTAGCGTGTTGCGTGTAGGGTGTAGAGTGTAGCGTGTAGCGTGTAGAGTGTAGAGTGTAGCGTGTAGCGTGTAGAGTGTAGGGTGTAGAGTGTAGAGTGTAGCATGTAGCGTGTAGCGTGTAGAGTGTAGCGTGTAGCGTGTAGAGTGTAGGGTGTAGCGTGTAGAGTGTATGGTGTAGAGTGTAGCGTGTAGCGTGTAGAGTGTAGAGTGTAGCGTGTAGGGTGTAGAGTGTAGCGTGTAGCGTGTAGGGTGTAGGGTGTAGAGTGTAGCGTGTAGCGTGTAGAGTGTACGGTGTAGAGTGTAGGGTGTAGCGTGTAGGGTGTAGAGTGTAGCGTGTAGCGTGTAGCGTGGAGGGTTAAGCTACACACTACACACTAAACACAAAAAGAAAAGGATATGCAAACCAATGGGATCATCGTGAAATAGTCAATTTTATTGTACAAAAATAGTAATCCACAAACAGAACCAGGCAAAACATACATTTAAAAACATTTAAAACACTAGTATGGCTGAATAGGCCATAAGTAATTTTTCCCGAGGGAATGAAGGAAGCTAATACTTTACAGCATATGTGAGACAGGAGAAATAACCAGAGAGAAAAAATTGCTAGGTATGCGGGTACACCAATCTTAGTCAAATCTACATATAAGAAGCCTATTGTTTACTGCCAACTGTGACCCCCTGAGTACTATGACAGGAAACATATACTCCAGCCTAGTATCTGGAAGAAATACATCATGGATCCTATTTTGTTCAACACAGCATGCGTGCGCACAGTTGGTAAGCAAATGAAAGCAGACCCCTATAGAAAGGTAATCAGGGAAATAGATATGCTGCAGTACTACAAAATCCTAGTTATTTGGATAAATGTATGCATACAGACGCCTTGTGGAAATACAAAGAATCAGGATCCATTGTCTTAAGGCTTGGAAAAATGCCAGGCCATGCATGAAGTAAATAGGTGTAATTCCATAGCAGTTGTAAAGATAAGTTACCCAAGTCCTGTCCCTCGGGAAAAAAACAAAGGAAGCCCTGAACCCCACGCGTATCGACGCTACTCAAGCGTCTTCATCAGAGGAAAAAGTGACACCCTACACGTTACACGCTACACTCTACACCCTACACAATACACGCTACTTGCTACACCCTACATGCTACACTACTCTACTCTACACCACCCTACTCTACACGCTACACGCTACACGCTACACCCTACACGGAACACGCTACTTGCTACACCCTACATGCTACACTCTACACGCTACACGCTACACGCTACACCCTACACCCTACACGCTACACGCTACACCCTACACCCTACACCCTACACGCTACAATCTACACGCTACACACTATACGCTACACGCTAGACGCTACACTCTACACGCTACACGATACACGCTACACCCTACACGCTACATCCTACACTCTACACCCTACACCCTACACGCTACACGCTACACCCTACACGCTACACCCTACACTCTACACCCTACACCCTACACGCTACACGCTACACGATACACCCTACACGCTACACCCTACACTATACACCCTACACGCTACACCCTACACGCTACACGTTACACTCTACACCCTACACCCTACACTCTGCACCCTACACCCTACTCTCTACACGCTACACTCTACACCCTACACGCTACACTCTACACTCTACACCCTACACGCTACACGCTACACGCTACACTCTACACGCTAAACGCTACAGCTTATACCCTACACTCTACACCGTACACCCTCCATGCTACACTCTACACCCTACACGCTACACCCTACACCCTACACCCTACATGCTACACCCTACACTCTACACCCTACACCCTACACGCTACACCCTATGCCCTGCACGCCACACACTAAACTCTACACGCTACACCCTACACCCTACACTGTACACCCTACACCCTACACGCTACACGCTACACTCTACACGCTACACCCTACACTCTACACCCTGCACCCTACACGCTATACGCTACACTCTACACCCTGCACGCTACACGCTACACCCTACACGCTACACTCTACACCCTACACGCTACACCCTACACTCTACACCCTACACCCTACACACTACACGCTACTCGCTACACTCTACACCCTACACGCTACACTCTACACTCTACTCCCTACTCTCTACACGCTACACTCTATACCCTACACTCTACACGCTACGCGCTACACGCTACACACTACACGCTACACTTTACACTCTACACGCTACACACTACACGCTACACGCTACACTCTACACCCTACACCCTACTCTACATGCTACACGCTACACGGTACATGATACACGCTACACCCTACACGCTACACGCTACACCCTACACGCTACACGCTACACTCCACACCCTACACGCTACACCCTACACCCTACTCCCTACACTCTACACGCTACACGTTACACCCTACACCCTACACTGTACACCCTACACCCTACATGCTACACTCTACACTCTGCTCCCTACCCTCTACACGCTACACTCTATACCCTACACTCTACACGCTACGCGCTACACGCTACACACTACACGCTACACCCTACACGCTACACTTTACACTCTACACGCTACACTCCACACTCTACACACTACACTCTACACCCTACACCCTACACCCTACTCTACATGCTACACGCTACACGCTACATGCTACACCCTACACGCTTCACCCTACACCCTACACGCTACACGCTACACTCTACACCCTACACTCTACACCCTACACGCTACACGCTACACGCTACACTCTACACGCTAAACGCTACAGCTTATACCCTACACTCTACACCGTACACCCTACACGCTACTCTACACCCTGCACGCTACACCCTACACCCTACATGCTACACCCTACACTCTACACCCTACACCCTACATGCTACACTCTACACCCTACACCCTACTCTACATGCTACACGCTACACGGTACATGATACACGCTACACCCTACACGCTACACGCTACACCCTACACGCTACACGCTACACGCTACACTCTACACCCTACACGCTACACCCTACACCCTACTCCCTACACTCTACACGCTACACGCTACACCCTACACCCTACACTGTACACCCTACACCCTGCACGCTACACTCTACACTCTGCTCCCTACTCTCTACACGCTACACTCTATACCCTACACTCTACACGCTACGCGCTACACGCTACGCACTACACGCTACACCCTACACGCTACACTTTACACTCTACACGCTACACTCTACACTCTACACACTACACTCTACACCCTACACCCTACACCCTACTCTACATGCTACACGCTACACGCTACATGCTACACCCTACACGCTACACCCTACACCCTACATGCTACACCCTACACTCTACACCCTACACCCTACACGCTACACCCTACGCCCTGCACGCCACACACTACACTCTACACGCTACACCCTACACGCTACACTCTACACGCTACACGCTACACTCTACACCCTACACGCTACACTCTACACCCTACACACTACACTCTACACGCTACACGGTACACGCTACACGCTACGCCCTACACCCTACACGCTACATGTTACACTCTACACCCTACACGCTACACTCTACACCCTACACGCTACACCCTACACCCTACACGCTACACACTACACGCTACACTCTACACCCTACACGCTGCACTCTATACGCTACACGGTACACGCTACACGCTACAACCTACACCCTACATGCTACACGCTACACCCTACACTGTACACCCTACACCCTACACGCTACACTCTACACCCTGCACGCTACACGCTACACGCTACACCCTACACGCTACACTCTACACCCTACACGCTACACTCTACATGCTACACGCTACACGCTACATGCTACATGCTACACGCTACACCCTACACCCTACACCCTACACCCTACACGCTACACTCTACACCCTACACGCTACACCCTACACTCTACACCCTACACCCTACACGCTACACGCTACACGCTACACCCTACACGCTACACCCTACACTCTACACCCTACACCCTACACGCTACACGCTACACGATACACCCTACACGCTACACCCTACACTATACACCCTACACGCTACACCCTACACGCTACACGTTACACTCTACACCCTACACCCTACACTCTGCACCCTACACCCTACTCTCTACACGCTACACTCTACACCCTACACGCTACACTCTACACTCTACACCCTACACGCTACACGCTACACGCTACACTCTACACGCTAAACGCTACAGCTTATACCCTACACTCTACACCGTACACCCTCCATGCTACACTCTACACCCTACACGCTACACCCTACACCCTACACCCTACATGCTACACCCTACACTCTACACCCTACACCCTACACGCTACACCCTATGCCCTGCACGCCACACACTAAACTCTACACGCTACACCCTACACCCTACACTGTACACCCTACACCCTACACGCTACACGCTACACTCTACACGCTACACCCTACACTCTACACCCTGCACCCTACACGCTATACGCTACACTCTACACCCTGCACGCTACACGCTACACCCTACACGCTACACTCTACACCCTACACGCTACACCCTACACTCTACACCCTACACCCTACACACTACACGCTACTCGCTACACTCTACACCCTACACGCTACACTCTACACTCTACTCCCTACTCTCTACACGCTACACTCTATACCCTACACTCTACACGCTACGCGCTACACGCTACACACTACACACTACACGCTACACTTTACACTCTACACGCTACACACTACACGCTACACGCTACACTCTACACCCTACACCCTACTCTACATGCTACACGCTACACGGTACATGATACACGCTACACCCTACACGCTACACGCTACACCCTACACGCTACACGCTACACTCCACACCCTACACGCTACACCCTACACCCTACTCCCTACACTCTACACGCTACACGTTACACCCTACACCCTACACTGTACACCCTACACCCTACATGCTACACTCTACACTCTGCTCCCTACCCTCTACACGCTACACTCTATACCCTACACTCTACACGCTACGCGCTACACGCTACACACTACACGCTACACCCTACACGCTACACTTTACACTCTACACGCTACACTCCACACTCTACACACTACACTCTACACCCTACACCCTACACCCTACTCTACATGCTACACGCTACACGCTACATGCTACACCCTACACGCTTCACCCTACACCCTACACGCTACACGCTACACTCTACACCCTACACTCTACACCCTACACGCTACACGCTACACGCTACACTCTACACGCTAAACGCTACAGCTTATACCCTACACTCTACACCGTACACCCTACACGCTACTCTACACCCTGCACGCTACACCCTACACCCTACATGCTACACCCTACACTCTACACCCTACACCCTACATGCTACACTCTACACCCTACACCCTACTCTACATGCTACACGCTACACGGTACATGATACACGCTACACCCTACACGCTACACGCTACACCCTACACGCTACACGCTACACGCTACACTCTACACCCTACACGCTACACCCTACACCCTACTCCCTACACTCTACACGCTACACGCTACACCCTACACCCTACACTGTACACCCTACACCCTGCACGCTACACTCTACACTCTGCTCCCTACTCTCTACACGCTACACTCTATACCCTACACTCTACACGCTACGCGCTACACGCTACGCACTACACGCTACACCCTACACGCTACACTTTACACTCTACACGCTACACTCTACACTCTACACACTACACTCTACACCCTACACCCTACACCCTACTCTACATGCTACACGCTACACGCTACATGCTACACCCTACACGCTACACCCTACACCCTACATGCTACACCCTACACTCTACACCCTACACCCTACACGCTACACCCTACGCCCTGCACGCCACACACTACACTCTACACGCTACACCCTACACGCTACACTCTACACGCTACACGCTACACTCTACACCCTACACGCTACACTCTACACCCTACACACTACACTCTACACGCTACACGGTACACGCTACACGCTACGCCCTACACCCTACACGCTACATGTTACACTCTACACCCTACACGCTACACTCTACACCCTACACGCTACACCCTACACCCTACACGCTACACACTACACGCTACACTCTACACCCTACACGCTGCACTCTATACGCTACACGGTACACGCTACACGCTACAACCTACACCCTACATGCTACACGCTACACCCTACACTGTACACCCTACACCCTACACGCTACACTCTACACCCTGCACGCTACACGCTACACGCTACACCCTACACGCTACACTCTACACCCTACACGCTACACTCTACATGCTACACGCTACACGCTACATGCTACATGCTACACGCTACACCCTACACCCTACACCCTACACCCTACACGCTACACTCTACACCCTACACGCTACACCCTACACTCTACACCCTACACCCTACACGCTACTCGCTACACTCTACACCCTACCCGCTACACTCTACACGCTACACTCTACACTACACGCTACACGCTACACTCTACACCCTACACGCAACACGCTACACTCTACACCCTACACGCTACACTCTGCACGCTACACGCTACACCCTACACCCTACACGCTACACTCTACACGCTACACGATACACTCTACACCATACACGCTACACCCTACACTCTACACCCTACACCCTACACGCTATACCCGACACCCTACACCCTACATGCTTCACCCTACACGCTACACTCTACACTCTACACCCTACACGCTACATGCTACACTCTACACGCTACACTCTACACCCTACACGCTACACTCTACATCCTACACCCTACACGCTACACTCTACACCCTACAAGCTACACCCTACACTCTACACTCTCCACCCTACACGCTACACGCTACACTCTACACGCTACACCCTACACGCTACACTCTACACCCTACACGCAACACGCTACACTCTACACCCTACACCCTAAATCCTACACGCTACACCCTACACGCTACACTCTACACCCTACACCCTACACTCTACACCCTACACGCTACACGCTACACTCTACACCCTACACCCTACACACGCTACACGCTACACCCTACACTCTACACGCTACATGCTACACTCTACACCCTACACGATACATGCTACACCCTACACGCTACAGCCTACACGCTACACGCTACACTCTACACCCTACAAGCTACACGCTACACCCTACACTCTACACCCTACACCGTACACGCTACACGCTACACTCTACACGCTACACCCTTCACTCTACACCCTACACCCTACATGCTACACTCTACACCCTACACGGT
Organism: Ranitomeya variabilis; assembly: GCF_051348905.1. Taxonomy (NCBI): domain Eukaryota; kingdom Metazoa; phylum Chordata; class Amphibia; order Anura; family Dendrobatidae; genus Ranitomeya; species Ranitomeya variabilis. The sequence continues at coordinate 956,523 of NW_027507984.1, read as the reverse complement.
ACACCCTACAATCTACACGCTACATGCTACACTCTACACTCTACACCCTACACCCTACACGCTACATGCTACACTCTACACCCTACACGCTACACTCTACACCCTACACGCTACATGCTACACTCTACACCATACACCCTACACGCTACATGCTACACGCTACACTCTACACCCTACACGCTACACGCTAGGGTGTAGAGTGTAATATGTAGCGTGTAGTTTGTAGCGTTTAGCTTGTAGGGTGTAGCGTGTAGCATGTAGGGTGTAGAGTGTAGCGTGTAGCGTGTAGCATGTAGGGTGTAGGGTGTAGATTGTAGAGTGTAGCGTGTAGGGTGTAGAGAGTAGGGTGTAGGATGTAGACTGTAGGGTTTAGAGTGTAATGTGTAGCGTGTAGGGTGTAGCGTGTAGCATGTAGGGTGTAGGGTGTGGAGTGTAGGGTGTAGCGTGTAGGGTGTAGAGTGTAGCGTGTAGCGTGTAGGGTGTAGGGTGTAGAGTGTAGGGTGTAGCGTGTAGGGTGTAGAGTGTAGCGTGTAGGGTGTAGCGTGTAGCGTGCAGGGTGTAGAGTGTAGCGTATAGCGTGTAGGGTGTAGAGTGTAGGGTGTAGCGTGTAGGGTGTAGAGTGTAGGGTGTAGCGTGTAGGGTGTAGAGTGTAGCGTGTAGAGTGTAGGGTGTAGGGTGTAGGGTGTAGCGTGTAGGGTGTAGAGTGTAGTGTGTAGCGTGTAGGGTGTAGGGTGTAGGGTGTAGCGTGTAGTGTGTAGCGTGTAGCGTGTAGGGTGTAGCGTGTAGCATGTAGCGTGTAGCGTGTAGCATGTAGAGTGTAGGGTGTAGGGTGTAGGGTGTAGCATGTAGAGTGTAGGGTGTAGGGTGTAGCGTGTAGAGTGTAGGGTATAGAGTGTAGCGTCTAGGGTGTAGAGTGTAGCGTGTAGCGTGTAGGGTGTAGAGTGTAGCGTGTAGGGTGTAGAATATAGCGTGTAGAGAGTAGGGTGTAGGGTGTAGAGTGTAGGGTGTAGAGTGTAGGGTGTAGGGTGTAGAGTGTAACGTGTAGCGTGTAGGGTGTAGCGTGTAGCGTGTAGGGTGTAGGGTGTAGAGTGTAGGGTGTAGCGTGTAGGGTGTAGCGTGTAGCGTGTAGCGTGTAGGGTGTAGGGTGTAGAATGTAGGGTGTAGTGTGTAGGGTGTAGCGTGTATCGTGTAGCGTGTAGAGTGTTGCGTCTAGCGTATAGGGTGTAGCGTGTAGCGTGTAGATTGTAGCGTGTAGGGTGTAGGGTGTAGGGTGTAGCGTGTAGCGTGTAGGGTGTAGATTGTAGCGTGTAGCGTGTAGGGTGTAGGGTGTAGAGTGCAGAGTGTAGGGTGTAGAGTGTAACGTGTAGTGTGTAGGGTGTAGCGTGTAGCGTGTAGTGTGTAGCGTGTAGGGTGTAGGGTGTAGAGTGTAGCGTGTAGGGTGTAGCATGTAGCGTGTAGGGTGTAGGGTGTAGATTGTAGCGTGTAGGGTGAAGCATGCAGGGTGTAGGGTGTCGGGTATAGCGTGTAGGGTGTAGGGTGTAGAGTGTAGGGTGTAGCGTGTATGGTGTAGAGTGTAGCGTGTAGAGTGTAGCGTGTAGGGTGTAGCGTGTAGCGTGCAGAGTGTAGCGTGTAGGGTGTAGAGTGTAGCGTGTTGCGTGTAGGGTGTAGCGTGTAGGGTGTAGAGTATAGTGTGTAGCGTGTAGGGTGTAGGGTGTAGAGTGTAGGGTGTAGCGTGTAGGGTGTAGGGTGTAGGGTGTAGCGTGTAGCGTGTAGGGTGTAGATTGTAGCGTGTAGCGTGTAGGGTGTAGGGTGTAGAGTGCAGAGTGTAGGGTGTAGAGTGTAACGTGTAGTGTGTAGGGTGTAGCGTGTAGCGTGTAGTGTGTAGCGTGTAGGGTGTAGGGTGTAGAGTGTAGCGTGTAGGGTGTAGCATGTAGCGTGTAGGGTGTAGGGTGTAGATTGTAGCGTGTAGGGTGAAGCATGCAGGGTGTAGGGTGTCAGGTATAGCGTGTAGGGTGTAGGGTGTAGAGTGTAGGGTGTAGCGTGTATGGTGTAGAGTGTAGCGTGTAGAGTGTAGCGTGTAGGGTGTAGCGTGTAGCGTGCAGAGTGTAGCGTGTAGGGTGTAGAGTGTAGCGTGTTGCGTGTAGGGTGTAGCGTGTAGGGTGTAGAGTATAGTGTGTAGCGTGTAGGGTGTAGGGTGTAGAGTGTAGGGTGTAGCGTGTAGGGTGTAGGGTGTAGATTGTAGCGTGTAGGGTGTAGGGTGTAGCGTGTAGCGTGTAGGGTGTAGGGTGTAGAGTGTAGCGTGTAGCGTGTAGGGTGTAGGGTGTAGAGTGTATAGTGTAGGGTGTAGAGTGTAGCGTGTAGAGTGTAGGGTGTAGAGTGTAGGTTGTAGAGTGTAACGTGTAGCGTGTATTGTGTAGCGTGTAGCATGTAGGATGTAGCGTGTAGCGTGTAGGGTGCAGGGTGTAGAGTGTAGCGTGTAGGGTGTAGAGTGTAGCGTGTAGCGTGCAGAGTATAGCGTGTAGGGTGTAGCGTGTAGTGTGCAGAGTGTAGCGTGTAGGGTGTAGAGTGTAGCGTGTTGCGTGTAGGGTGTAGAGTGTAGCGTGTAGGGTGTAGAGTGTAGCGTGTAGGGTGTAGCGTGTAGCGTGTAGCGTGCAGGGTGTAGAGTGTAGCGTATAGCGTGTAGGGTGTAGAGTGTAGGGTGTAGCATGTAGCGTGTAGAGTGTAGCGTGTAGGGTGTAGGGTGTAGCGTGTAGCGTTTACCGTGTAGCGTATAGAGTGCACCGTGTAGCGTATAGAGTGCAGCGTGTAGGGTGTAGGGTGTAGCGTGTAGGGTGTAGAGTGTAGCGTGTAGGGTGTAGAGTGTAACATGTAGCGTGTAGGGTGTAGGGCGTAGCGTGTAGCGTGTACCGTGTAGCGTGTACAGTGTAGTGTGTAGGGTGTAGAGTGTAGCGTGTAGGGTGTAGAGTGTAGCGTGTAGCGTGTAGCGTGTAGAGTGTAGCGTGTAGGGTGTAGCGTGTAGAGTGTAGTGTGTGGCGTGCAGGGCATAGGGTGTAGCGTGTAGCGTGTAGGGTGTAGGGTGTAGAGTGTAGGGTGTAGCATGTAGGGTGTAGGGTGTAGCGTGTAGAGTGTAGCGTGTAGGGTGTACGGTGTAGAGAGTATGGTATAAGCTGTAGCGTTTAGCGTGTAGAGTGTAGCGTGTAGCGTGTAGCGTGTAGGGTGTAGAGTGTAGAGTGTGGAGTGTAGCGTGTAGGGTGTAGGGTGTAGCTTGTAGGGTGTAGCATGTAGCGTGTAGCGTGTAGCATGTAGAGTAGGGTGTAGGTTGTAGAGTGTAGTGTGTAGAGTGTAGAGTGTAGCGTGTAGAGTGTAAAGTGTAGCGTGTAGGGTGTAGCGTGTAGTGTGTAGCGTGTAGCGCGTAGCGTGTAGAGTGTAGGGTATAGAGTGTAGCGTGTAGAGAGTAGGGAGCAGAGTGTAGAGTGTAGCGTGCAGAGTGTAGGGTGTACAGTGTAGGGTGTAGGGTGTAGCGTGTAGCGTGTAGAGTGTAGGGAGTAGGGTGTAGGGTGTAGCGTGTAGGGTGTAGAGTGTAGCGTGTAGCGTGTAGCGTGTAGGGTGTAGCGTGTAGCGTGTAGGGTGTAGCGTGTATCATGTACCGTGTAGCGTGTAGCATGTAGAGTAAGGTGTAGGGTGTAGAGTGTAGCGTGTAGGGTGTAGTGTGTAGAGTGTAGGGTGTAGCATGTAGGGTGTAGGGTGTAGGGTGTAGCGTGTAGGGTGTAGAGTGTAGCGTGTAGGGTGTACGGTGTAGAGTGTAGGGTATAAGCTGTAGCGTTTAGCGTGTAGAGTGTAGCGTGTAGCGTGTAGCGTGTAGGGTGTAGAGTGTAGGGTGTAGAGTGTAGCGTGTAGCGTGTAGCGTGTAGGGTGTAGGGTGAAGCGTGTAGGGTGTAGCATGTAGCGTGTAGCGTGTAGCATGTAGAGTAGGGTGTAGGGTGTAGGGTGTAGAGTGTAGTGTGTAGAGTGTGGAGTGTAGCGTGTAGAGTGTAAAGTGTAGCGTGTAGGGTGTAGCGTGTAGTGTGTAGTGTGTAGCGCGTAGCGTGTAGAGTGTAGGGTATAGAGTGTAGCGTGTAGAGAGTAGGGAGCAGAGTGTAGAGTGTAGCGTGTAGGGTGTACAGTGTAGGGTGTAGGGTGTAGCGTGTAGCGTGTAGAGTGTAGGGAGAAGGGTGTAGGGTGTAGCATGTAGGGTGTGGAGTGTAGCGTGTAGCGTGTAGGGTGTAGCGTGCAGCGAGTAGGGTGTAGCGTGTAGTGTGTAGCGTGTAGCGCGTAGCGTGTAGAGTGTAGGGTATAGAGTGTAGCGTGTAGAGAGTAGGGAGCAGAGTGTAGAGTGTAGCGTGCAGAGTGTAGGGTGTACAGTGTAGGGTGTAGGGTGTAGCGTGTAGCGTGTAGAGTGTAGGGAGTAGGGTGTAGGGTGTAGCGTGTAGGGTGTAGAGTGTAGCGTGTAGCGTGTAGCGTGTAGGGTGTAGCGTGTAGCGTGTAGGGTGTAGCGTGTATCATGTACCGTGTAGCGTGTAGCATGTAGAGTAAGGTGTAGGGTGTAGAGTGTAGCGTGTAGGGTGTAGGGTGTAGAGTGTAGGGTGTAGCATGTAGGGTGTAGGGTGTAGGGTGTAGCGTGTAGGGTGTAGAGTGTAGCGTGTAGGGTGTACGGTGTAGAGTGTAGGGTATAAGCTGTAGCGTTTAGCGTGTAGAGTGTAGCGTGTAGCGTGTAGCGTGTAGGGTGTAGAGTGTAGGGTGTAGAGTGTAGTGTGTAGAGTGTGGAGTGTAGCGTGTAGAGTGTAAAGTGTAGGGTGTAGGGTGAAGCGTGTAGGGTGTAGCATGTAGCGTGTAGCGTGTAGCATGTAGAGTAGGGTGTAGGGTGTAGGGTGTAGAGTGTAGTGTGTAGAGTGTGGAGTGTAGCGTGTAGAGTGTAAAGTGTAGCGTGTAGGGTGTAGCGTGTAGTGTGTAGTGTGTAGCGCGTAGCGTGTAGAGTGTAGGGTATAGAGTGTAGCGTGTAGAGAGTAGGGAGTAGAGTGTAGAGTGTAGCGTGTAGGGTGTAGAGTGTAGCGAGTAGCGTGTAGTGTGTAGGGTGTAGGGTGTAGAGTGTAGGGTGTAGCGTGTAGGGTGTAGAGTGTAGCGTGTAGGGTGTAGCGTGTAGCGTGCAGGTGTAGAGTGTAGCGTATAGCGTGTAGGGTGTAGAGTGTAGGGTGTAGCGTGTAGAGTGTAGCGTGTAGCGTGTAGGGTGTAGGGTGTACAGTGTAGGGTGTAGGGTGTAGCGTGTAGAGTGTAGTGTGTGGCGTGCAGGGCGTAGGGTGTAGCGTGTAGGGTGTAGGGTGTAGAGTGTAGGGTGTAGCATGTAGGGTGTAGGGTGTAGGGTGTAGCGTGTAGGGTGTAGAGTGTAGCATGTAGGGTGTACGGTGTAGAGTGTAGGGTATAAGCTGTAGCGTTTAGCGTGTAGAGTGTAACGTGTAGCGTGTAGGGTGTAGCGTGTAGGGTGTAGAGTGTAGGGTGTAGCGTGTAGGGTGTAGCGTGTAGCGTGTAGCGTGTAGCGTGTAGCGTGTAGCGTGTAGGTTGTAGGGTGTAGAGTGTAGGGTGTAGCGTGTAGGGTGTAGCGTGTAGCGTGTAGCGTGTAGAGTGTAGCGTCTAGCGTGTAGCGTATAGATTGTAGCGTGTAGGGTGTAGGGTGTAGGGTGTACCGTGTAGGGTGTAGCGTGTAGCGTGTAGCGTGTAGAGTGTAGCATGTAGGGTGTAGCAAGTAGCGTGTATTGTGTAGGGTGTAGAGTGTAGCATGTAGCGTGTAGAGTGTAGGGTGTAGCGTGTAGGGTGTAGAGTGTAGCGTGTAGAGTGTAGAGTGTAGCGTGTAGCGTGTAGGGTTTTTCCTCTGATGAAGACGCTTGAGTAGCGTCGATACGCGTGGGGTAAAGGGCTTCCTTTGTTTTTTTCCCGAGGGACAGGACTTGGGTAACTTATCTTTACAACTGCTATGGAATTACACCTATTTACTTCATGCATGGCCTGGCATTTTTCCAAGCCTTAGGACAATGGATCCTGATTCTTTGTATTTCCACAAGGCGTCTGTATGCATACATTTATCCAAATAACTAGGATTTTGTAGTACTGCAGCATATCTATTTCCCTGATTACCTTTCTATAGGGGTCTGCTTTCATTTGCTTACCAACTGTGCGCACGCATGCTGTGTTGAACAAAATAGGATCCATGATGTATTTCTTCCAGATACTAGGCTGGAGTATATGTTTCCTGTCATAGTACTCAGGGGGTCACAGTTGGCAGTAAACAATAGGCTTCTTATATGTAGATTTGACTAAGATTGGTGTACCCGCATACCTAGCAATTTTTTCTCTCTGGTTATTTCTCCTGTCTCACATATGCTGTAAAGTATTAGCTTCCTTCATTCCCTCGGGTAAAATTACTTATGGCCTATTCAGCCATACTAGTGTTTTAAATGTTTTTAAATGTATGTTTTGCCTGGTTCTGTTTGTGGATTACTATTTTTGTACAATAAAATTGACTAACGTGGATCCCATTGGTTTGCATAACCTTTTCTTTTTGTGTTTAGTGTGTAGTGTGTAGCTTAACCCTACACGCTACACGCTACACGCTACACTCTACACCCTACACGCTACACCCTACACTCTACACCGTACACTCTACACGCTACACGCTACACTCTAAACCCTACACCCTACACGCTACACGCTACACTCTACACCCTACACGCTACACTCTACACTCTACACGCTACACGCTACACTCTACACCCTACACTCTACACGCTACACGCTACACGCTACACCCTACACTCTACACGCTACACGCTACACTCTACACGCTACACGCTACATGCTACACTCTACACTCTACACCCTACACCCTACACGCTACACGCTATACTCTACACCCTACACGCTACACTCTACACGCTACACGCTACACTCTACACTCTACACGCTACACGCTACACTCTACACCCTACAGGCAACACGCTACACTCTATACCCTACACGCTACACTCTGCACGCTACACGCTACACCCTACACGCTATACTCTGCACGCTACACGCTACACTCTACACCATACACGCTACACCCTACACTCTACACCCTACACCCTACACGCTATACCCGACACACTACACCCTACATGCTTCACCCTACACTCTACACTCTACACTCTACACCCTACACGCTGCATGCTACACTCTACACGCTACACTCTACACCCTACACGCTACACTCTACATCCTACACCCTACACGCTATACGCTACACTCTACACCCTGCACGCTACACGCTACACTCTACACCCTACACGCTACACTCTACACCCTACACGCTACACCCTACACTCTACACTCTCCACCCTACACGCTACACGCTACACTCTACACGCTACACCCTACACGCTACACTCTACACCCTACACGCAACACCCTACACTTTACACCCTACACCCTAAACCCTACACGCTACACCCTACACGCTACACTTTACACCCTACACCCTACACTCTACACCCTACACGCTACACGCTACACTCTACACCCTACACCCTACACACGCTACACGCTACACCCTACACTCTACACGCTACATGCTACACTCTACACCCTACACGATACATGCTACACCCTACACGCTACACCCTACACTCTACACGCTACACGCTACACTCTACACGCTACACGCTACATGCTACACTCTACACTCTACACCCTACACCCTACACGCTACACGCTATACTCTACACCCTACACGCTACACTCTACACGCTACACGCTACACTCTACACTCTACACGCTACACGCTACACTCTACACCCTACACGCAACACGCTACACTCAATACCCTACACGCTACACTCTGCACGCTACACGCTACACCCTACACGCTATACTCTGCACGCTACACGCTACACTCTACACCATACACGCTACACCCTACACTCTACACCCTACACCCTACACGCTATACCCGACACCCTACACGCTACATGCTTCACCCTAAACGCTACACTCTACACTCAACACCCTACACCCTACACGCTACATGCTACACCCTACACGCTACACTCCACCCTACACTCTACACGCTACACACTACACGCTACACGCTACACCCTACACGCTACACGCTACACCCTACACGCTACACGTTACACTCTACACCCTACACCCTACACGCTACACGCTACACCCTACACGCTACACGTTACACTCTACACCCTACACCCTGCACCCTACACGCTACAATCTACACCCTACACCCTACACGCTACACGCTACACGCTACACGCTACACTCTACACCCTACACGCTACACCCTACACTCTACACCGTACACTCTACACGCTACACTCTACACCCTACACCCTACACGCTACGCGCTACACTCTACACCCTACACGCTACACTCTACACTCTACATGCTACACGCTACACTCTACACTCTACACGCTACACGCTACACCCTACACCCTACACGCTACACGCTACACTCTACAACCTACACGCTACATGCTACACTCTACACGCAACACGCTACACTCTACACCCTACACTCTACACGCTACACGCTACACTCTACACCCTACACTCTACACGCTACACGCTACACTGTACACCCTACATGCAACATGCTACACTCTATACCCTACACGCTACACTCTACACGCTACACGCTACATGCTACACTCTACACTCTACACCATACACCCTACACGCTACACACTATACTCTACACCCTACACGCTACACTCTACACGCTACACGCTACACGCTACACTCTACACGCTACACTCTACACCCTACACGCAACACGCTACACTCTACACCCTACACCCTACACGCTACACACTACACGCTACACGCTACACCCTACACGCTACACGCTACACCCTACACGCTACACGTTACACTCTACACCCTACACCCTACACACTACACCCTACACGCTACACGTTACACTCTACACCCTGCTCCCTACACGCTACACGCTACACCCTACACGCTACACGCTACACCCTACACACTACACGTTACACTCTACACCCTACACTCTACACCCTACACTCTACACACTACACTCTACACCCTACACTCTGCACTCTACACCCTACACCCTACACGCTACACTCTACACCCTACACCCTACACGCTACACACTACACGCTACACGCTACACCCTACACGCTACACGTTACACTCTACACCCTGCACCCTACACGCTACACGCTACACCCTACACGCTACACGCTACACCCTACACACTACACGTTACACTCTACACCCTACACTCTACACCCTACACTCTACACGCTACACTCTACACCCTACACTCTGCACTCTACACCCTACACCCTACACACTACACGCTACACTCTACACCCTACACGCTACACGCTACACCCTACACCCTACACCCTACACGCTACAATCTACACTCTACACGCTACACCCTATACGCTAGACGCTACACTCTACACGCTACACGATACACGCTACACCCTACACGCTACACCCTACACTCTACACCCTACACCCTACACGCTACACGCTACACCCTACACGCTATACCCTACACTCTACACCCTACACCCTACACGCTACACGCTACACCCTACACGCTACACATTACACTCTACACCCTACACCCTACACTCTACACCCTACACCCTACTCTCTACACGCTATATTCTACACCCTACACGCTACACTCTACACCCTACACGCTACACGCTACACTCTACACCCTAGACGCTACACTCTATACCCTACACTCTACACGCTACACCCTACACCCTACACTCTACATGCTACACCCTACACCCTACACTCTACATGCTACACGCTACACGCTACATGCTACACGCTACACCCTACACGCTACACGCTACACGCTACACACTACATGCTACACCCTACACCCTACACGCTACACGCTACACTCTACACCCTACACGCTACACCCTACACCCTACACCCTACACGCTACACGCTACACTCTACACCCTACACGCTAAACCCTACACTCTACACCCTACACGCTACACCCTACACTCTACACCCTACACGCTATACGCTACACTCTACACCCTGCACGCTACACGCTACACCCTACACGCTACACTCTACACCCTACACGCTACACCCTACACTCTACACCCTACACGCTACACGCTACACTCTACACCCTACACGCTACACCCTACACTCCACACCCTACACCCTACATGCTACACGCTACACCCTACACGCTACACATTACACTCTAAACCCTACACTCTACATCCTACACCCTACACTCTACACCCTACACGCTACACTCTACACTCTACACCCTACACCCTACATGCTACACGCTACACGCTACACTCTACACCCTACACGCTAAACGCTACACCCTACAAGCTAAACGCTACAAACTACACGCTACATATTACACTCTACACCCTAGCGTGTAGCGTGTAGGGTGTAGAGTGTAGCGTGTAGCATGTAGCGTGTAGGGTGTATGGTGTAGAGTGTAGCATGTAGCGTGTAGGGTGTAGAGTGTAGCGTGTAGGGTGTAGAGTGTAGCATGTAGCGTGTAGGGTGTAGGGTGTAGAGTGTAGAGTGTAGCATGTAGCGTGTAGATTGTAGGGTGTACCGTGTAGGGTGTAGAGTGTAGCATGTAGGGTGTAGGGTGTAGGGTGTAGGGTGTAGCGTGTAGGGTGTAGAGTGTAGTGTGTAGCGTGTAGGGTGTAGGGTGTAGGGTGTAGCGTGTAGTGTGTAGCGTGTAGCGTGTAGGGTGTAGCGTGTAGCATGTAGCGTGTAGCGTGTAGCATGTAGAGTGTAGGGTGTAGGGTGTAGCATGTAGAGTGTAGGGTGTAGGGTGTAGCGTGTAGAGTGTAGGGTATAGAGTGTAGCGTCTAGGGTGTAGAGTGTAGCGTGTAGCGTGTAGGGTGTAGAGTGTAGCGTGTAGGGTGTAGAATATAGCGTGTAGAGAGTAGGGTGTAGGGTGTAGAGTGTAGGGTGTAGGGTGTAGAGTGTAACGTGTAGCGTGTAGGGTGTAGCGTGTAGCGTGTAGGGTGTAGGGTGTAGAGTGTAGGGTGTAGCGTGTAGCGTGTAGGGTGTAGGGTGTAGAGTGTAGGGTGTAGTGTGTAGGGTGTAGCGTGTATCGTGTAGCGTGTAGAGTGTAGCGTCTAGCGTATAGGGTGTAGTGTGTAGCGTGTAGATTGTAGCGTGTAGGGTGTAGGGTGTAGGGTGTAGCGTGTAGCGTGTAGGGTGTAGATTGTAGCGTGTAGCGTGTAGGGTGTAGGGTGTAGAGTGCAGAGTGTAGGGTGTAGAGTGTAACGTGTAGTGTGTAGGGTGTAGCGTGTAGCGTGTAGTGTGTAGCGTGTAGGGTGTAGGGTGTAGAGTGTAGCGTGTAGGGTGTAGCATGTAGCGTGTAGGGTGTAGGGTGTATAGTGTAGAGTGTAGCGTGTAGTGTGAAGCATGCAGAGTGTAGGGTGTCGGGTATAGCGTGTAGGGTGTAGGGTGTAGAGTGTAGGGTGTAGCGTGTATGGTGTAGAGTGTAGCGTGTAGAGTGTAGCGTGTAGGGTGTAGGGTGTAGCGTGTAGCGTGCAGAGTGTAGCGTGTAGGGTGTAGAGTGTAGCGTGTTGCGTGTAGGGTGTAGCGTGTAGGGTGTAGAGTATAGTGTGTAGCGTGTAGGGTGTAGGGTGTAGAGTGTAGGGTGTAGCGTGTAGCGTGTAGGGTGTAGGGTGTAGATTGTAGCTTGTAGGGTGTAGGGTGTAGCGTGTAGCGTGTAGGGTGTAGGGTGTAGAGTGTAGCGTGTAGCGTGTAGGGTGTAGGGTGTAGAGTGTAGAGTGTAGGGTGTAGAGTGTAGCGTGTAGAGTGTAGGGTGTAGAGTGTAGGGTGTAGAGTGTAACGTGTAGGGTGTAGAGTGTAGCGTGTTGCGTGTAGCGTGTAGCATGTAGGATGTAGCGTGTAGCGTGTAGGGTGCAGGGTGTAGAGTGTAGCGTGTAGGGTGTAGAGTGTAGCGTGTAGCGTGCAGAGTATAGCGTGTAGGGTGTAGCGTGTAGCGTGCAGAGTGTAGCGTGTAGGGTGTAGAGTGTAGCGTGTTGCGTGTAGGGTGTAGAGTGTAGCGTGTAGCGTGTAGAGTGTAGAGTGTAGCGTGTAGCGTGTAGAGTGTAGCGTGTAGGGTGTAGAGTATAGCGTGTAGCGTGTAGGGTGTAGGGTGTAGAGTGTAGAGTGTAGCATGTAGCGTGTAGCGTGTAGAGTGTAGCGTGTAGCGTGTAGAGTGTAGGGTGTAGCGTGTAGCGTGTAGCGTGTAGAGTGTAGGGTGTAGAGTGTAGCGTGTAGCGTGTAGAGTGTAGAGTGTAGCATGTAGCGTGTAGGGTGTAGAGTGTAGCGTGTAGCGTGTAGGGTGTAGGGTGTAGAGTGTAGCGTGTAGCGTGTAGAGTGTACGGTGTAGAGTGTAGGGTGTAGCGTGTAGGGTGTAGAGTGTAGCGTGTAGCGTGTAGCGTGTAGGGTTAAGTTACACGCTACACACTAAACACAAAAAGAAAAGGATATGCAAACCAATGGGATCCACGTTAAATAGTCAATTTTATTGTACAAAAATAGTAATCCACAAACAGAACCAGGCAAAACATACATTTAAAAACATTTAAAACACTAGTATGGCTGAATAGGCCATAAGTAATTTTACCTGAGGGAATGAAGGAAGCTAATACTTTACAGCATATGTGAGACAGGAGAAATAACCAGAGAGAAAAAATTGCTAGGTATGCGGGTACACCAATCTTAGTCAAATCTACATATAAGAAGCCTATTGTTTACTGCCAACTGTGACCCCCTGAGTACTATGACAAGAAACATATACTCCAGCCTAGTATCTGGAAGAAATACATCATGGATCCTATTTTGTTCAACACAGCATGCGTGCGCACAGTTGGTAAGCAAATGAAAGCAGACCCCTATAGAAAGGTAATCAGGGAAATAGATATGCTGCAGTACTACAAAATCCTAGTTATTTGGATAAATGTATGCATACAGACGCCTTGTGGAAATACAAAGAATCAGGATCCATTGTCCTAAGGCTTGGAAAAATGCCAGGCCATGCATGAAGTAAATAGGTGTAATTCCATAGCAGTTGTAAAGATAAGTTACCCAAGTCCTGTCAATCGGGAAAAAAACAAAGGAAGCCCTGAACCCCATGCGTATCGACACTACTCAAGCGTCTTCATCAGAGGAAAAAGTGACACCCTACACGCTACACGCTACACTACACCCTACACAATACACGCTACTTGCTACACCCTACATGCTACACTCTACACGCTACACACTACACCCTACACGGTACACCCTACACCCTACACCCTACACCCTACACGCTACACGCTACACCCTACACCCTACACGCTACAATCTACACGCTACACGCTACACACTATACGCTACACGCTAGACGCTACACTCTACACGCTACACGCTAAACCCTACACGCTACACGCTACAATCTACACCCTACACGCTACACGCTACACCCTACACCCTACACGCTACAATCTACACGCTACTCGCTACACCCTATACGCTAGACGCTACACTCTACACGCTACACGATACACGCTACACCCTACACTCTACACCCTACACCCTACACGCTATACCCGACACCCTACACCCTACATGCTTCACCCTAAACGCTACACTCTACACTCAACACCCTACACCCTACACGCTACATGCTACACCCTACACGCTACACTCCACCCTACACTCTACACGCTACACACTACACGCTACACGCTACACCCTACACGCTACACGCTACACCCTACACGCTACACGTTACACTCTACACCCTACACCCTACACGCTACACGCTACACCCTACACGCTACACGTTACACTCTACACCCTACAAGCTACACTCTACACCCTGCACCCTACACGCTACAATCTACACCCTACACCCTACACGCTACACGCTACACGCTACACGCTACACTCTACACCCTACACGCTACACCCTACACTCTACACCGTACACTCTACACGCTACACTCTACACCCTACACCCTACACGCTACGCGCTACACTCTACACCCTACACGCTACACTCTACACTCTACATGCTACACGCTACACTCTACACTCTACACGCTACACGCTACACCCTACACCCTACACGCTACACGCTACACTCTACAACCTACACGCTACACGCTACACTCTACACGCAACACGCTACACTCTACACCCTACACTCTACACGCTACACGCTACACTCTACACCCTACACTCTACACGCTACACGCTACACTGTACACCCTACATGCAACACGCTACACTCTACACCCTACATGCTACACTCTACACGCTACACGCTACATGCTACACTCTACACTCTACACCATACACCCTACACGCTACACACTATACTCTACACCCTACACGCTACACTCTACACGCTACACGCTACACGCTACACTCTACACGCTACACTCTACACCCTACACGCAACACGCTACACTCTACACCCTACACCCTACACGCTACACACTACACGCTACACGCTACACCCTACACGCTACACGCTACACCCTACACGCTACACGTTACACTCTACACCCTACACCCTACACACTACACCCTACACGCTACACGTTACACTCTACACCCTGCTCCCTACACGCTACACGCTACACCCTACACGCTACACGCTACACCCTACACACTACACGTTACACTCTACACCCTACACTCTACACCCTACACTCTACACGCTACACTCTACACCCTACACTCTGCACTCTACACCCTACACCCTACACGCTACACTCTACACCCTACACCCTACACGCTACACACTACACGCTACACGCTACACCCTACACGCTACACGTTACACTCTACACCCTGCACCCTACACGCTACACGCTACACCCTACACGCTACACGCTACACCCTACACACTACACGTTACACTCTACACCCTACACTCTACACCCTACACTCTACACGCTACACTCTACACCCTACACTCTGCACTCTACACCCTACACCCTACACACTACACGCTACACTCTACACCCTACACGCTACACGCTACACCCTACACCCTACACCCTACACGCTACAATCTACACGCTACACGCTACACCCTATACGCTAGACGCTACACTCTACACGCTACACGATACACGCTACACCCTACACGCTACACCCTACACTCTACACCCTACACCCTACACGCTACACGCTACACCCTACACGCTATACCCTACACTCTACACCCTACACCCTACACGCTACACGCTACACCCTACACGCTACACATTACACTCTACACCCTACACCCTACTCTCTACACGCTATATTCTACACCCTACACGCTACACTCTACACCCTACACGCTACACGCTACACTCTACACCCTAGACGCTACACTCTATACCCTACACTCTACACGCTACACCCTACACCCTACACTCTACATGCTACACCCTACACCCTACACTCTACATGCTACACGCTACACGCTACATGCTACACGCTACACCCTACACGCTTCACGCTACACACTACATGCTACACCCTACACCCTACACGCTACACGCTACACTCTACACCCTACACGCTACACCCTACACCCTACACGCTACACGCTACACTCTACACCCTACACGCTAAACCCTACACTCTACACCCTACACGCTACACCCTACACTCTACACCCTACACGCTATACGCTACACTCTACACCCTGCACGCTACACGCTACACCCTACACGCTACACTCTACACCCTACACGCTACACCCTACACTCTACACCCTACACGCTACACGCTACACTCTACACCCTACACGCTACACCCTACACTCCACACCCTACACCCTACATGCTACACGCTACACCCTACACGCTACACATTACACTCTAAACCCTACACTCTACATCCTACACCCTACACTCTACACCCTACACGCTACACTCTACACTGTACACCCTACAGCCTACATGCTACACGCTACACGCTACACTCTACACCCTACACGCTAAACGCTACACCCTACAAGCTAAACGCTACAAACTACACGCTACATATTACACTCTACACCCTAGCGTGTAGCGTGTAGGGTGTAGAGTGTAGCGTGTAGCATGTAGCGTGTAGGGTGTATGGTGTAGAGTGTAGCATGTAGCGTGTAGGGTGTAGAGTGTAGCGTGTAGGGTGTAGAGTGTAGCATGTAGCGTGTAGGGTGTAGGGTGTACCGTGTAGGGTGTAGAGTGTAGCATGTAGGGTGTAGGGTGTAGGGTGTAGGGTGTAGCGTGTAGGGTGTAGAGTGTAGTGTGTAGCGTGTAGGGTGTAGGGTGTAGGGTGTAGCGTGTAGTGTGTAGCGTGTAGCGTGTAGGGTGTAGCGTGTAGCATGTAGCGTGTAGCGTGTAGCATGTAGAGTGTAGGGTGTAGGGTGTAGGGTGTAGCATGTAGAGTGTAGGGTGTAGGGTGTAGCGTGTAGAGTGTAGGGTATAGAGTGTAGCGTCTAGGGTGTAGAGTGTAGCGTGTAGCGTGTAGGGTGTAGAGTGTAGCGTGTAGGGTGTAGAATATAGCGTGTAGAGAGTAGGGTGTAGGGTGTAGAGTGTAGGGTGTAGGGTGTAGAGTGTAACGTGTAGCGTGTAGGGTGTAGCGTGTAGCGTGTAGGGTGTAGGGTGTAGAGTGTAGGGTGTAGCGTGTAGGGTGTAGCGTGTAGCGTGTAGCGTGTAGGGTGTAGGGTGTAGAGTGTAGGGTGTAGTGTGTAGGGTGTAGCGTGTATCGTGTAGCGTGTAGAGTGTAGCGTCTAGCGTATAGGGTGTAGCGTGTAGCGTGTAGATTGTAGCGTGTAGGGTGTAGGGTGTAGGGTGTAGCGTGTAGCGTGTAGGGTGTAGATTGTAGCGTGTAGCGTGTAGGGTGTAGGGTGTAGAGTGCAGAGTGTAGGGTGTAGAGTGTAACGTGTAGTGTGTAGGGTGTAGCGTGTAGCGTGTAGTGTGTAGCGTGTAGGGTGTAGGGTGTAGAGTGTAGCGTGTAGGGTGTAGCATGTAGCGTGTAGGGTGTAGGGTGTATAGTGTAGAGTGTAGCGTGTAGTGTGAAGCATGCAGAGTGTAGGGTGTCGGGTATAGCGTGTAGGGTGTAGGGTGTAGAGTGTAGGGTGTAGCGTGTATGGTGTAGAGTGTAGCGTGTAGAGTGTAGCGTGTAGGGTGTAGGGTGTAGCGTGTAGCGTGCAGAGTGTAGCGTGTAGGGTGTAGAGTGTAGCGTGTTGCGTGTAGGGTGTAGCGTGTAGGGTGTAGAGTATAGTTTGTAGCGTGTAGGGTGTAGGGTGTAGAGTGTAGGGTGTAGCGTGTAGCGTGTAGGGTGTAGGGTGTAGATTGTAGCTTGTAGGGTGTAGGGTGTAGCGTGTAGCTTGTAGGGTGTAGGGTGTAGAGTGTAGCGTGTAGCGTGTAGGGTGTAGGGTGTAGAGTGTAGAGTGTAGGGTGTAGAGTGTAGCGTGTAGAGTGTAGGGTGTAGAGTGTAGGGTGTAGAGTGTAACGTGTAGGGTGTAGAGTGTAGCGTGTAGAGTGTAGGGTGTAGAGTGTAGCGTGTTGCGTGTAGAGTGTAGCGTGTAGCGTGTAGGTTGTAGAGTGTAGCGTGTAGCGTGTAGGGTGTAGGGTGTAGCGTGTAGCGTGTAGAGTGTAGAGTGTAGCGTGTAGCATGTAGAGTGTAGAGTGTAGCGTGTAGGGTGTAGAGTGTAGCGCGTAGCGTGTAGGGTGTAGGGTGTAGAGTGTAGCGTGTAGCGTGTAGAGTGTACGGTGTAGAGTGTAGGGTGTAGCGTGTAGGGTGTAGCGTGTAGCGTGTAGCGTGTAGCGTGTAGGGTGTAGGGTGTAGATTGTAGCGTGTAGGGTGCAGGGTGTAGAGTGTAGCGTGTAGGGTGTAGGGTGTAACGTGTAGCGTGTAGGGTGTAGCGTGTAGCGTGTAGGGTGTAGGGTGTAGAGTGTAACGTGTAGCGTGTAGGGTGTAGCGTGTAGCGTGTAGCGTGTAGGGTGTAGCGTGTAGCGTGTAGTGTGTAGCGTGTAGAGTGCAGGGTGTAGAGTTTAGCGTGTAGGGTGTAGCATGTAGCGTGTAGGGAGTAGGGTGTAGAGTGTAGAGTGTAGCGTGTAGGGTGAAGCATGTAGGGTGTAGGGTGTCGGGTATAGCGTGTAGGGTGTAGGGTGTAGAGTGTAGGGTGTAGCGTGTATGGTGTAGAGTGTAGCGTGTAGCGTGCAGAGTATAGCGTGTAGGGTGTAGCGTGTAGAGTGTAGCGTGTAGGGTGTAGAGCATAGCGTGTAGCGTGTAGGGTGTAGGGTGTAGAGTGTAGAGTGTAGCATGTAGCGTGTAGCGTGTAGAGTGTAGCGTGTAGCGTGTAGAGTGTAGGGTGTAGCGTGTAGCGTGTAGCATGTAGGGTGTAGGGTGTAGAGTGTAGAGTGTAGCGTGTAGGGTGTAGAGTGTAGGGTGTAGGATGTAGAGTGTAGGGTTTAGAGTGTAATGTGTAGCGTGTAGGGTGTAGCGTGTAGCATGTAGGGTGTAGGGTGTGGAGTGTAGGGTGTAGCGTGTAGGGTGTAGAGTGTAGCGTGTAGCGTGTAGGGTGTAGGGTGTAGCGTGTAGGGTGTAGAGTGTAGCGTGTAGGGTGTAGCGTGTAGCGTGCAGGGTGTAGAGTGTAGCGTATAGCGTGTAGGGTGTAGAGTGTAGGGTGTAGCGTGTAGGGTGTAGAGTGTAGGGTGTAGCGTGTAGGGTGTAGAGTGTAGAGTGTAGCGTGTAGGGTGTAGAGTGTAGCGTGTAGCGTGTAGAGTGTAGAGTGTAGCGTGTAGCGTGTAGAGTGTAGCGTGTAGCGTGTAGAGTGTAGGGTGTAGCGTGTAGCGTGTAGCATGTAGGGTGTAGGGTGTAGAGTGTAGAGTGTAGCGTGTAGGGTGTAGAGTGTAGGGTGTAGGATGTAGAGTGTAGGGTTTAGAGTGTAATGTGTAGCGTGTAGGGTGTAGCGTGTAGCATGTAGGGTGTAGGGTGTGGAGTGTAGGGTGTAGCGTGTAGGGTGTAGAGTGTAGCGTGTAGCGTGTAGGGTGTAGGGTGTAGCGTGTAGGGTGTAGAGTGTAGCGTGTAGGGTGTAGCGTGTAGCGTGCAGGGTGTAGAGTGTAGCGTATAGCGTGTAGGGTGTAGAGTGTAGGGTGTAGCGTGTAGGGTGTAGAGTGTAGGGTGTAGCGTGTAGGGTGTAGAGTGTAGCGTGTAGCGTGTAGGGTGTAGAGTGTAGCGTGTAGCGTGTAGAGTGTAGAGTGTAGCGTGTAGCGTGTAGAGTGTAGCGTGTAGGGTGTAGAGTATAGCGTGTAGCGTGTAGGGTGTAGGGTGTAGAGTGTAGAGTGTAGCATGTAGCGTGTAGCGTGTAGTGTAGCGTGTAGCGTGTAGAGTGTAGGGTGTAGCGTGTAGCGTGTAGCATGTAGGGTGTAGGGTGTAGAGTGTAGAGTGTAGCGTGTAGGGTGTAGAGTGTAGGGTGTAGGATGTAGAGTGTAGGGTTTAGAGTGTAATGTGTAGCGTGTAGGGTGTAGCGTGTAGCATGTAGGGTGTAGGGTGTGGAGTGTAGGGTGTAGCGTGTAGGGTGTAGAGTGTAGCGTGTAGCGTGTAGGGTGTAGAGTGTAGGGTGTAGCGTGTAGGGTGTAGAGTGTAGCGTGTAGGGTGTAGCGTGTAGCGTGCAGGGTGTAGAGTGTAGCGTATAGCGTGTAGGGTGTAGAGTGTAGGGTGTAGCGTGTAGGGTGTAGAGTGTAGGGTGTAGCGTGTAGGGTGTAGAGTGTAGCGTGTAGCGTGTAGGGTGTAGGGTGTAGGGTGTAGCGTGTAGGGTGTAGAGTGTAGCGTGTAGCGTGTAGGGTGTAGGGTGTAGGGTGGTGTGTAGCGCGTAGCGTGTAGGGTGTAGCGTGTAGCATGTAGCGTGTAGCGTGTAGCATGTAGAGTGTAGGGTGTAGGGTGTAGCATGTAGAGTGTAGGGTGTAGCGTGTAGAGTGTAGGGTATAGAGTGTAGCGTCTAGGGTGTAGAGTGTAGCGTGTAGCGTGTAGGGTGTAGAGTGTAGCGTGTAGGGTGTAGAATATAGCGTGTAGAGAGTAGGGTGTAGGGTGTAGAGTGTAGGGTGTAGGGTGTAGAGTGTAACGTGTAGCGTGTAGGGTGTAGCGTGTAGCG
Source organism: Ranitomeya variabilis (assembly GCF_051348905.1). Classification (NCBI taxonomy): domain Eukaryota; kingdom Metazoa; phylum Chordata; class Amphibia; order Anura; family Dendrobatidae; genus Ranitomeya; species Ranitomeya variabilis. Next base: position 936,290 of record NW_027507984.1, on the reverse strand, counting down.
TGTAGGGTGTAGGGTGTAGAGTGTAGGGTGTAGCGTGTAGGGTGTAGCGTGTAGCGTGTAGGGTGTAGGGTGTAGAGTGTAGGGTGTAGCGTGTAGGGTGTAGCGTGTATCGTGTAGCGTGTAGAGTGTAGCGTCTAGCGTATAGGGTGTAGCGTGTAGATTGTAGCGTGTAGGGTGTAGGGTGTAGGGTGTAGCGTGTAGCGTGTAGGGTGTAGAGTGTAGCGTGTAGTGTGTAGGGTGTAGGGTGTAGAGTGCAGAGTGTAGGGTGTAGAGTGTAGCGTGTAGAGTGTAGGGTGTAGAGTGTAGGGTGTAGAGTGTAACGTGTAGTGTGTAGGGTGTAGCGTGTAGCGTGTAGGGTGTAGCGTGTAGGGTGCAGGGTGTAGAGTGTAACGTGTAGCGTGTAGGGTGTAGCGTGTAGCGTGTAGGGTGTAGCGTGTAGCGTGTAGTGTGTAGCGTGTAGGGTGTAGAGTGTAGAGTGTAGCGTGTAGGGTGTAGGGTGTAGAGTGCAGAGTGTAGGGTGTAGAGTGTAGCGTGTAGAGTGTAGGGTGTAGAGTGTAGGGTGTAGAGTGTAACGTGTAGTGTGTAGGGTGTAGCGTGTAGCGTGTAGGGTGTAGCGTGTAGCGTGTAGGGAGCAGGGTGTAGAGTGTAGCGTGTAGGGTGTAGAGTGTAACGTGTAGCGTGTAGGGTGTAGTGTGTAGGGTGTAGGGTGTAGAGTGTAACGTGTAGCGTGTAGGGTGTAGCGTGGAGCGTGTAGGGTGTAGCGTGTAGCGTGTAGTGTGTAGCGTGTAGGGTGTAGGGTGTAGAGTGTAGCGTGTTGCGTGTAGGGTGTAGAGTGTAGCGTGTAGAGTGAAGCGTGTAGCGTGTAGCGTGTAGAGTGTAGCGTGTAGGGTGTAGAGTATAGTGTGTAGCGTGTAGGGTGTATGGTGTAGATTGTAGAGTGTAGCATGTAGCGTGTAGCGTGTAGAGTGTAGCGTGTAGGGTGTAGAGTGTAGCGTGTTGCATGTAGGGTGTACAGTGTAGCGTGTAGCGTGTAGAGTGTAGGGTGTAGAGTGTAGCGTGTAGCGTGTAGCGTGTAGGGTGTAGAGTGTAGCGTGTTGCGTGTAGAGTGTAGCGTGTAGCGTGTAGGTTGTAGAGTGTAGCGTGTAGCGTGTAGGGTGTAGGGTGTAGCGTGTAGCGTGTAGAGTGTAGCGTGTAGGATGTAGAGTGTAGAGTGTAGCGTGTAGGGTGTAGAGTGTAGCGCGTAGCGTGTAGGGTGTAGAGTGTAGCGTGTAGCGTGTAGAGTGTACGGTGTAGAGTGTAGGGTGTAGCGTGTAGGGTGTAGAGTGTAGCGTGTAGCGTGTAGGGTGTAGGGTGTAGATTGTAGCGTGTAGGGTGCAGGGTGTAGAGTGTAGCGTGTAGGGTGTAGAGTGTAGCGTGTAGGGTGTAGCGTGTAGCGTGTAGGGTGTAGGGTGTAGAGTGTAGGGTGTAGCGTGTAGGGTGTAGCGTGTAGCGTGTAGGGTGTAGGGTGTAGAGTGTAGGGTGTAGCGTGTAGGGTGTAGCGTGTATCGTGTAGCGTGTAGAGTGTAGCGTCTAGCGTATAGGGTGTAGCGTGTAGATTGTAGCGTGTAGGGTGTAGGGTGTAGGGTGTAGCGTGTAGCGTGTAGGGTGTAGAGTGTAGCGTGTAGTGTGTAGGGTGTAGGGTGTAGAGTGCAGAGTGTAGGGTGTAGAGTGTAGCGTGTAGAGTGTAGGGTGTAGAGTGTAGGGTGTAGAGTGTAACGTGTAGTGTGTAGGGTGTAGCGTGTAGCGTGTAGGGTGTAGCGTGTAGGGTGCAGGGTGTAGAGTGTAACGTGTAGCGTGTAGGGTGTAGCGTGTAGCGTGTAGGGTGTAGCGTGTAGCGTGTAGTGTGTAGCGTGTAGGGTGTAGAGTGTAGAGTGTAGCGTGTAGGGTGTAGGGTGTAGAGTGCAGAGTGTAGGGTGTAGAGTGTAGCGTGTAGAGTGTAGGGTGTAGAGTGTAGGGTGTAGAGTGTAACGTGTAGTGTGTAGGGTGTAGCGTGTAGCGTGTAGGGTGTAGCGTGTAGCGTGTAGGGAGCAGGGTGTAGAGTGTAGCGTGTAGGGTGTAGAGTGTAACGTGTAGCGTGTAGGGTGTAGTGTGTAGGGTGTAGGGTGTAGAGTGTAACGTGTAGCGTGTAGGGTGTAGCGTGGAGCGTGTAGGGTGTAGCGTGTAGCGTGTAGTGTGTAGCGTGTAGGGTGTAGGGTGTAGAGTGTAGCGTGTTGCGTGTAGGGTGTAGAGTGTAGCGTGTAGAGTGAAGCGTGTAGCGTGTAGCGTGTAGAGTGTAGCGTGTAGGGTGTAGAGTATAGTGTGTAGCGTGTAGGGTGTATGGTGTAGATTGTAGAGTGTAGCATGTAGCGTGTAGCGTGTAGAGTGTAGCGTGTAGGGTGTAGAGTGTATCGTGTTGCATGTAGGGTGTACAGTGTAGCGTGTAGCGTGTAGAGTGTAGGGTGTAGAGTGTAGCGTGTAGCGTGTAGCGTGTAGGGTGTAGAGTGTAGCGTGTTGCGTGTAGAGTGTAGCGTGTAGCGTGTAGGTTGTAGAGTGTAGCGTGTAGCGTGTAGGGTGTAGGGTGTAGCGTGTAGCGTGTAGAGTGTAGCGTGTAGCATGTAGAGTGTAGAGTGTAGCGTGTAGGGTGTAGAGTGTAGCGCGTAGCGTGTAGGGTGTAGAGTGTAGCGTGTAGCGTGTAGAGTGTACGGTGTAGAGTGTAGGGTGTAGCGTGTAGGGTGTAGAGTGTAGCGTGTAGCGTGTAGGGTGTAGGGTGTAGATTGTAGCGTGTAGGGTGCAGGGTGTAGAGTGTAGCGTGTAGGGTGTAGAGTGTAGCGTGTAGGGTGTAGCGTGTAGCGTGTAGGGTGTAGGGTGTAGAGTGTAACGTGTAGCGTGTAGGGTGTAGCGTGTAGCGTGTAGGGTGTAGCGTGTAGTGTGTAGCGTGTAGAGTGTAGGGTGTAGAGTGTAGCGTGTAGGGTGTAGCATGTAGCGTGTTGCGTGTAGGGTGTAGAGTGTAGCGTGTAGCGTGTAGAGTGTAGAGTGTAGCGTGTAGCGTGTAGAGTGTAGCGTGTAGGGTTTAGAGTATAGCGTGTAGCGTGTAGGGTGTAGGGTGTAGAGTGTAGAGTGTAGCATGTAGCGTGTAGCGTGTAGAGTGTAGCGTGTAGCGTGTAGAGTGTAGGGTGTAGCGTGTAGCGTGTAGAGTGTAGGGTGTAGAGTGTAGCGTGTAGCGTGTAGAGTGTAGAGTGTAGCGTGTAGGGTGTAGAGTGTAGCGTGTAGCGTGTAAGGTGTAGGGTGTAGCGTGTAGCGTGTAGAGTGTACGGTGTAGAGTGTAGGGTGTAGCGTGTAGGGTGTAGAGTGTAGCGTGTAGCGTGTAGCGTGTAGGGTTAAGCTACACACTACACACTAAACACAAAAAGAAAAGGATATGCAAACCAATGGGATCCACGTTAAATAGTCAATGTTATTGTACAAAAACAGTAATCCACAAACAGAACCAGGCAAAACATGCATTTAAAAACATTTAAAACACTAGTATGGCTGAATAGGCCATAAGTAATTTTACCCGAGGGAATGAAGGAAGCTAATACTTTACAGCATATGTGAGACAGGAGAAATAACCAGAGAGAAAAAATTGCTAGGTATGCGGGTACACCAATCTTAGTCAAATCTACATATAAGAAGCCTATTGTTTACTGCCAACTGTGACCCCCTGAGTACTATGACAGGAAACATATACTCCAGCCTAGTATCTGGAAGAAATACATCATGGATCCTATTTTGTTCAACACAGCATGCGTGCGCACAGTTGGTAAGCAAATGAAAGCAGACCCCTATAGAAAGGTAATCAGGGAAATAGACATGCTGCAGTACTACAAAATCCTAGTTATTTGGATAAATGTATGCATACAGACGCCTTGTGGAAATACAAAGAATCAGGATCCATTGTCCTAAGGCTTGGAAAAATGCCAGGCCATGCATGAAGTAAATAGGTGTAATTCCATAGCAGTTGTAAAGATAAGTTACCCAAGTCCTGTCCCTCGGGAAAAAAACAAAGGAAGCCCTGAACCCCACGCGTATCGACGCTACTCAAGCGTCTTCATCAGAGTAAAAAGTGACACCCTACACGCTACACGCTACACCCTACACGGAACACGCTACTTGCTACACCCTACTTGCTACACTCTACACGCTACACGCTACACGCTACATCCTACACCCTACACCCTACACGCTACACCCTACACCCTACACCCTACACGCTACAATCCACGCTACACGCTACACACTATACGCTACACGCTAGACGCTACACTCTACACACTACACGATACACGCTACACCCTACACGCTACATCCTACACTCTACACCCTACACCCTACACGCTACACGCTACACGCTACACGCTACACCCTACACGCTACACCCTACACTCTACACCCTACACCCTACACGCTACACGCTACACGATACACCCTACACGCTACACCCTACACTCTACACCCTACACGCTACACCCTACATGCTACACGTTACACTCTACACCCTACACCCTACACTCTGCACCCTACACCCTACTCTCTACACGCTGCACTCTACACCCTACACCCTACACCCTACACGCTACACGCTACACTCTACACCCTACACAATACACGCTACTTGCTACACCCTACATGCTACACTCTACACGCTACACGCTACACGCTACACCCTACACGGAACACGCTACTTGCTACACCCTACATGCTACACTCTACACGCTACACGCTACACGCTACACCCTACACCCTACACCCTACACGCTACACCCTACACCCTACACCCTACACGCTACAATCCACGCTACACGCTACACACTATACGCTACACGCTAGACGCTACACTCTACACACTACACGATACACGCTACACCCTACACGCTACATCCCACACTCTACACCCTACACCCTACACGCTACACACTACACGCTACACGCTACACCCTACACGCTACACCCTACACTCTACACCCTACACCCTACACGCTACACGGTACACGATACACCCTACACGCTACACCCTACACTCTACACCCTACACGCTACACCCTACATGCTACACGTTACACTCTACACCCTACACCCTACACTCTGCACCCTACACCCTACTCTCTACACGCTGCACTCTACACCCTACACGCTACACTCTACACTCTACACCCTACACCCTACACGCTACACGCTACACGCTACACTCTACATGCTAAACGCTACAGCTTATACCCTACACTCTACACCGTACACCCTACATGCTACACTCTACACCCTACACGCTACACCCTACACCCTACACCCTACACCCTACATGCTACACCCTACACTCTACACCCTACACCCTACACGCTACACCCTATGCCCTGCACGCCACACACTAAACTCTACACGCTACACCCTACACCCTACACTGTACACCCTACACCCTACACGCTACACGCTACACTCTACACGCTACACCCTACACTCTACACCCTACACCCTACATGCTATACGCTACACTCTACACTCTACACCCTACACGCTACACCCTACACCCTACTCCCTACACTCTACACGCTACACGCTACACCCTACACCCTACACTGTACACCCTACACCATGCACGCTACACTCTACACTCTGCTCCCTACTCTCTACACGCTACACTCTATACCCTACACTCTACACGCTATGCGCTACACGCTACACACTACACGCTACACCCTACTCTACATGCTACACGCTACACGCTACATGCTACACCCTACACGCTACACCCTACACCCTACACGCTACACACTACACGCTACACTCTACACCCTACACTCTACACCCTACACGCTACACGCTACACGCTACACTCTACACGCTAAACGCTACAGCTTATACCCTACACTCTACACCGTACACCCTACACGCTACGCTCTACACGCTACATGCTACACCCTACACGCTACACCCTACACCCTACACGCTACACGCTACACGCTACACTCTACACCCTACACTCTACACCCTACACGCTACACGCTACACGCTACACTCTACACGCTAAACGCTACAGCTTATACCCTACACTCTACACCGTACACCCTACACGCTACACTCTACACCCTACACGCTACACCCTACACCCTACACCCTACATGCTACACCCTACACTCTACACCCTACACCCTACACGCTACACCCTACGCCCTGCACACCACACACTACACTCTACACGCTACACCCTACACGCTACACTCTACACGCTACACGCTACACTCTACACCCTACAAGCTACACTCTACACCCTACACACTACACTCTACACGCTACACGGTACACGCTACACGCTACGCCCTACACCCTACACGCTACATGTTACACTCTACACCCTACACGCTACACTCTACACCCTACACGCTGCACTCTATACGCTACACGGTACACGCTACACGCTACACCCTACACCCTACATGCTACACGCTACACCCTACACTGTACACCCTACACCCTACACGCTACGCCCTACACCCTACACGCTACATGTTACACTCTACACCCTACACGCTACACTCTACACCCTACACGCTGCACTCTATACGCTACACGGTACACGCTACACGCTACACCCTACACCCTACATGCTACACGCTACACCCTACACTGTACACCCTACACCCTACACGCTACACTCTACACGCTACCTGCTACACCCTACACTCTACACCCTACACGCTATGCGCTACACGCTACACACTACACGCTACACCCTACTCTACATGCTACACGCTACACGCTACATGCTACACCCTACACGCTACACCCTACACCCTACACGCTACACACTACACGCTACACTCTACACCCTACACTCTACACCCTACACGCTACACGCTACACGCTACACTCTACACGCTAAACGCTACAGCTTATACCCTACACTCTACACCGTACACCCTACACGCTACACTCTACACGCTACATGCTACACCCTACACGCTACACCCTACACCCTACACGCTACACGCTACACGCTACGCTCTACACCCTACACTCTACACCCTACACGCAACACGCTACACGCTACACTCTACACGCTAAACGCTACAGCTTATACCCTACACTCTACACCGTACACCCTACACGCTACACTCTACACCCTACACGCTACACCCTACACCCTACACCCTACACCCTACATGCTACACCCTACACTCTACACCCTACACCCTACACGCTACACCCTACGCCCTGCACGCCACACACTACACTCTACACGCTACACCCTACACGCTACACTCTACACGCTACACGCTACACGCTACACTCTACACCCTACACGCTACACTCTACACCCTACACGCTGCACTCTATACGCTACACGGTACACGCTACACGCTACACCCTACACCCTACATGCTACACGCTACACCCTACACTGTACACCCTACACGCTACACTCTACACGCTACCTGCTACACCCTACACTCTACACCCTACACGCTATACGCTACACTCTACACCCTGCACGCTACACGCTACACGCTACACCCTACACGCTACACTCTACACCCTACACGCTACACTCTACATGCTACACGCTACACGCTTCATGCTACACGCTACACCCTACATGCTACACTCTACACCCTACACGCTACACGCTACACTCTACATGCTACACGCTACACGCTACATGCTACACGCTACACCCTACACTCTACACCCTACACCCTACACGCTACTCGCTACACTCTACACCCTACCCGCTACACTCTACACGCTACACGCTACACTCTACACTCTACACGCTACACGCTACACTCTACACCCTACACGCAACACGCTACACTCTACACCTTACAAGCTACACTCTGCACGCTACACGCTACACCCTACACCCTACACGCTACACTCTACACTCTACACGCTACACTCTACATCCTACACCCTACACGCTATACGCTACACTCTACACCCTGCACGCTACACGCTAAACTCTACACCCTACACCCTACACGCAACACCCTACACTCTACACCCTACACCCTAAATCCTACACGCTACACCCTACACGCTACACTCTACACCCTACACCCTACACTCTACACCCTACACGCTACACTCTACACCCTACACCCTACACACGCTACACGCTACACCCTACACTCTACACGCTACATGCTACACTCTACACCCTACACGATACATGCTACACCCTACACGCTACAGCCTACAGGCTACACGCTACACTCTACACCCTACAAGCTACACGCTACACGCTACACCCTACACTCTACACCCTACACCGTACACGCTACACGCTACACTCTACACGCTACACCCTTCACTCTACACCCTACACCCTACATGCTACACTCTACACCCTACACGATACACCCTACAATCTACACGCTACATGCTACACTCTACACTCTACACCCTACACCCTACACGCTACATGCTACACTCTACACCCTACACGCTACACTCTACACCCTACACGCTACATGCTACACTCTACACCATACACCCTACACGCTACATGCTACACGCTACACTCTACACCCTACACGCTACACGCTAGGGTGTAGAGTGTAATATGTAGCGTGTAGTTTGTAGCGTTTAGCTTGTAGGGTGTAGCGTGTAGCGTGTAGGGTGTAGAGTGTAGCGTGTAGCGTGTAGCATGTAGGGTGTAGGGTGTAGAGTGTAGAGTGTAGCGTGTAGGGTGTAGAGTGTAGGGTGTAGGGTTTAGAGTGTAATGTGTAGCGTGTAGGGTGTAGCATGTAGGGTGTAGGGTGTGGAGTGTAGGGTGTAGCGTGTAGGGTGTAGAGTGTAGCGTGTAGCGTGTAGGGTGTAGAGTGTAGCGTGTAGCGTGTAGCATGTAGGGTGTAGGGTGTAGAGTGTAGCGTGTAGGGTGTAGCGTGTAGCATGTAGGGTGTAGGGTGTGGAGTGTAGGGTGTAGCGTGTAGGGTGTAGAGTGTAGCGTGTAGCGTGTAGGGTGTAGAGTGTAGGGTGTAGCGTGTAGGGTGTAGAGTGTAGCGTGTAGGGTGTTGCGTGTAGCGTGCAGGGTGTAGAGTGTAGCGTATAGCGTGTAGGGTGTAGAGTGTAGGGTGTAGCGTGTAGGGTGTAGAGTGTAGGGTGTAGGGTTTAGAGTGTAATGTGTAGCGTGTAGGGTGTAGCATGTAGGGTGTAGGGTGTGGAGTGTAGGGTGTAGCGTGTAGGGTGTAGAGTGTAGGGTGTAGGGTTTAGAGTGTAATGTGTAGCGTGTAGGGTGTAGCATGTAGGGTGTAGGGTGTGGAGTGTAGGGTGTAGCGTGTAGGGTGTAGAGTGTAGCGTGTAGCGTGTAGGGTGTAGAGTGTAGCGTGTAGCGTGTAGCATGTAGGGTGTAGGGTGTAGAGTGTAGCGTGTAGGGTGTAGCGTGTAGCATGTAGGGTGTAGGGTGTGGAGTGTAGGGTGTAGCGTGTAGGGTGTAGAGTGTAGCGTGTAGCGTGTAGGGTGTAGAGTGTAGGGTGTAGCGTGTAGGGTGTAGAGTGTAGCGTGTAGGGTGTTGCGTGTAGCGTGCAGGGTGTAGAGTGTAGCGTATAGCGTGTAGGGTGTAGAGTGTAGGGTGTAGCGTGTAGGGTGTAGAGTGTAGGGTGTAGCGTGTAGGGTGTAGAGTGTAGCGTGTAGCGTGTAGGGTGTAGGGTGTAGGGTGTAGCGTGTAGGGTGTAGAGTGTAGCGTGTAGGGTGTAGGGTGTAGGGTGTAGCATGTAGTGTGTAGCGTGTAGGGTGTAGCGTGTAGCATGTAGCGTGTAGCGTGTAGCATGTAGAGTGTAGGGTGTAGGGTGTAGCATGTAGAGTGTAGGGTTGTAGGGTGTAGCGTGTAGAGTGTAGGGTATAGAGTGTAGCGTCTAGGGTGTAGAGTGTAGCGTGTAGCGTGTAGGGTGTAGAGTGTAGCGTGTAGGGTGTAGAATATAGCGTGTAGAGAGTAGGGTGTAGGGTGTAGCGTGTAGGGTGTAGGGTGTAGAGTGTAACGTGTAGCGTGTAGGGTGTAGCGTGTAGCATGTAGGGTGTAGGGTGTAGAGTGTAGAGTGTAGCGTGTAGGGTGTAGAGTGTAGGGTGTAGGGTTTAGAGTGTAATGTGTAGCGTGTAGGGTGTAGCGTGTAGCATGTAGGGTGTAGGGTGTGGAGTGTAGGGTGTAGCGTGTAGGGTGTAGAGTGTAGCGTGTAGCGTGTAGGGTGTAGAGTGTAGCGTGTAGCGTGTAGCATGTAGGGTGTAGGGTGTAGAGTGTAGAGTGTAGCGTGTAGCGTGTAGCATGTAGGGTGTAGGGTTTAGAGTGTAATGTGTAGCGTGTAGGGTGTAGCGTGTAGCATGTAGGGTGTAGGGTGTGGAGTGTAGGGTGTAGCGTGTAGGGTGTAGAGTGTAGCGTGTAGCGTGTAGGGTGTAGAGTGTAGGGTGTAGCGTGTAGGGTGTAGAGTGTAGCGTGTAGGGTGTAGCGTGTAGCGTGCAGGGTGTAGAGTGTAGCGTATAGCGTGTAGGGTGTAGAGTGTAGGGTGTAGCGTGTAGGGTGTAGAGTGTAGCGTGTAGCGTGTAGGGTGTAGGGTGTAGGGTGTAGCGTGTAGGGTGTAGAGTGTAGCGTGTAGGGTGTAGGGTGTAGGGTGTAGCATGTAGTGTGTAGCGTGTAGGGTGTAGCGTGTAGCATGTAGCGTGTAGCGTGTAGCATGTAGAGTGTAGGGTGTAGGGTGTAGCATGTAGAGTGTAGGGTTGTAGGGTGTAGCGTGTAGAGTGTAGGGTATAGAGTGTAGCGTCTAGGGTGTAGAGTGTAGCGTGTAGCGTGTAGGGTGTAGAGTGTAGCGTGTAGGGTGTAGAATATAGCGTGTAGAGAGTAGGGTGTAGGGTGTAGCGTGTAGGGTGTAGGGTGTAGAGTGTAACGTGTAGCGTGTAGGGTGTAGCGTGTAGCGTGTAGGGTGTAGGGTGTAGAGTGTAGGGTGTAGCGTGTAGGGTGTAGCGTGTAGCGTGTAGGGTGTAGGGTGTAGAGTGTAGGGTGTAGCGTGTAGGGTGTAGCGTGTATCGTGTAGCGTGTAGAGTGTAGCGTCTAGCGTATAGGGTGTAGCGTGTAGCATGTAGATTGTAGCGTGTAGGGTGCAGGGTGTAGGGTGTAGCGTGTAGCGTGTAGGGTGTAGAGTGTAGCGTGTAGTGTGTAGGGTGTAGCGTGTAGTGTGTAGCGTGTAGGGTGTAGGGTGTAGAGTGTAGCGTGTAGGGTGTAGGGTGTAGAGTGCAGAGTGTAGGGTGTAGAGTGTAGCGTGTAGAGTGTAGGGTGTAGAGTGTAGGGTGTAGAGTGTAACGTGTAGTGTGTACGGTGTAGCGTGTAGCGTGTAGGGTGTAGCGTGTAGCGTGTAGGGAGCAGGGTGTAGAGTGTAGCGTGTAGGGTGTAGAGTGTAACGTGTAGCGTGTAGGGTGTAGTGTGTAGGGTGTAGGGTGTAGAGTGTAACGTGTAGCGTGTAGGGTGTAGCGTGTAGCGTGTAGGGTGTAGCGTGTAGCATGTAGTGTGTAGCGTGTAGGGTGTAGGGTGTAGAGTGTAGCGTGTTGCGTGTAGGGTGTAGAGTGTAGCGTGTAGAGTGTAGCGTGTAGCGTGTAGCGTGTAGAGTGTAGCGTGTAGGGTGTAGAGTATAGTGTGTAGCGTGTAGGGTGTATGGTGTAGAGTGTAGAGTGTAGCATGTAGCGTGTAGCGTGTAGAGTGTAGCGTGTAGGGTGTAGAGTGTAGCGTGTTGCATGTAGGGTGTACAGTGTAGCGTGTAGAGTGTAGGGTGTAGAGTGTAGCGTGTAGAGTGTAGGGTGTAGAGTGTAGCGTGTTGCGTGTAGAGTGTAGCGTGTAGCGTGTAGGTTGTAGAGTGTAGCGTGTAGCGTGTAGGGTGTAGGGTGTAGCGTGTAGTGTGTAGAGTGTAGAGTGTAGCGTTTAGCATGTAGAGTGTAGAGTGTAGCGTGTAGGGTGTAGAGTGTAGCGCGTAGCGTGTAGGGTGTAGGGTGTAGAGTGTAGCGTGTAGCGTGTAGAGTGTACGGTGTAGAGTGTAGGGTGTAGCGTGTAGGGTGTAGGGTGTAGCGTGTAGCGTGTAGTGTGTAGCGTGTGGGGTGTAGGGTGTAGAGTGTAGCGTGTTGCGTGTAGGGTGTAGAGTGTAGCGTGTAGAGTGTAGCGTGTAGCGTGTAGAGTGTAGCGTGTAGGGTGTAGAGTATAGTGTGTAGCGTGTAGGGTGTATGGTGTAGAGTGTAGAGTGTAGCATGTAGCGTGTAGCGTGTAGAGTGTAGCGTGTAGGGTGTAGAGTGTAGCGTGTTGCATGTAGGGTGTACAGTGTAGCGTGTAGCGTGTAGAGTGTAGGGTGTAGAGTGTAGCGTGTAGCGTGTAGGGTGTAGAGTGTAGCGTGTTGCGTGTAGAGTGTAGCGTGTAGGTTGTAGAGTGTAGCGTGTAGCGTGTAGGGTGTAGGGTGTAGCGTGTAGCGTGTAGAGTGTAGAGTGTAGCGTGTAGCATGTAGAGTGTAGAGTGTAGCGTGTAGGGTGTAGAGTGTAGCGCGTAGCGTGTAGGGTGTAGGGTGTAGAGTGTAGCGTGTAGAGTGTACGGTGTAGAGTGTAGGGTGTAGCGTGTAGGGTGTAGAGTGTAGCGTGTAGCGTGTAGCGTGTAGGGTGTAGGGTGTAGATTGTAGCGTGTAGGGTGCAGGGTGTAGAGTGTAGCGTGTAGGGTGTAGAGTGTAACGTGTAGCGTGTAGCGTGTAGGGTGTAGGGTGTAGAGTGTAACGTGTAGCGTGTAGGGTGTAGCGTGTAGCGTATAGGGTGTAGCGTGTAGCGTGTAGTGTGTAGCGTGTAGAGTGTAGGGTGTAGAGTGTAGCGTGTAGGGTGTAGCATGTAGCGTGTAGGGTGTAGGGTGTAGAGTGTAGAGTGTAGCGTGTAGGGTGAAGCATGTAGGGTATAGGGTGTCGGGTATAGCATGTAGGGTGTAGGGTGTAGAGTGTAGGGTATAGCGTGTATGGTGTAGAGTGTAGCGTGTAGCGTGCAGAGTATAGCGTGTAGGGTGTAGCGTGTAGCGTGCAGAGTGTAGCGTGTAGGGTATAGAGTGTAGCGTGTTGCGTGTAGGGTGTAGAGTGTAGCGTGTAGCGTGTAGAGTGTAGAGTGTAGCGTGTAGCGTGTAGAGTGTAGCGTGTAGGGTGTAGAGTATAGCGTGTAGCGTGTAGGGTGTAGGGTGTAGAGTGTAGAGTGTAGCAAGTAGCGTGTAGCGTGTAGAGTGTAGCGTGTAGCGTGTAGAGTGTAGGGTGTAGCGTGTAGCGTGTAGAGTGTAGGGTGTAGAGTGTAGCGTGTAGCGTGTAGCGTGTAGAGTGTAGAGTGTAGCGTGTAGGGTGTAGAGTGTAGCGTGTAGCGTGTAAGGTGTAGGGTGTAGCGTGTAGCGTGTAGAGTGTACGGTGTAGAGTGTAGGGTGTAGCGTGTAGGGTGTAGAGTGTAGCGTGTAGCGTGTAGCGTGTAGGGTTAAGCTACACACTACACACTGTCATGATCTCAATGGCAAGAGATCATAGCATCAGCATATATAGGAACTAGCTCTTGGAAGATGGGAACTGAGCTGACCATGAACTAAACCTAACACACAACTAGCAGTGGCCGGGTAGCATGCCTACGTTGATTCTAGATGCCCAGCACCAGCCGGAGGACTAAATAATGCTAGCAGAGGAAAATATTAGTCCTAGCTCACCTCTAGAGAAATACCCCAAAAGGAGACAGAGGCCCCCCACATGTATTGGCGGTGAATTAAGATGAAATAACAAACGTAGTATGAAAATAGGTTTAGCAAATTTGAGGTCCACTTACTACATAGCAGAAGACAGAAAGGACACTTTCATGGTCAGCTAAAAACCCTAATCAAAACACCATCCAGAAATTACTTTAAAACTCTGGCATTAACTCATAACACCAGAGTGGCAATTCCTGTTCACAAGAGCTTTCCAGACACAGTAACGAAACTACAGCTGTGAACTGGAACCAAAATGCAAAAACAAACATGGACAAGAGTCCAACTTATCTAGTAGTTGTCTAGGAGCAGGAACAAGCACAGAGAGGCTTCTGATAACATTGTTGACCGGCAAGCAACTAACAGAGCAGCAAGGTTATATAGCGACTCCCACATCTTGATGGGAACAGGTGAACAGAGAAGATGAAGACACCAGTTCAATTCCACCAGTAGCCACCGGGGGAGCCCAGAATCCAAATTCACAACAGTACCCCCCCCCTCAAGGAGGGGGCACCGAACCCTCACCAGAACCACCAGGGCGATCAGGATGGGCCCTATGAAAGGCACGAACCAGATCAGAGGCATGAACATCAGATGCATTCACCCAAGAATTATCCTCCTGGCCGTATCCCTTCCACTTGACCAGATACTGGAGTCTCCGTCTGGAAACACGAGAGTCTAAGATTTTCTCCACAACGTACTCCAACTCACCCTCAACCAACACCGGAGCAGGAGGCTCAACGGAAGGCACAACCGGTACCTCATACCTGCGCAATAATGACCGATGAAAAACGTTATGAATAGAAAAGGATGCAGGGAGGTCCAAACGGAAGGAAACAGGGTTAAGAATCTCCAATATCTTATACGGGCCAATGAACCGAGGCTTAAACTTAGGAGAAGAGACCCTCATAGGGACAAAACGAGAAGACAACCACACCAAATCTCCAACACAAAGCCGAGGACCAACACGACGGTGGCGGTTGGCAAAAAGCTGAGTCTTCTCCTGGGACAACCTCAAATTGTCCACCACCTGCCCCCAGATCTGATGCAATCTCTCCACCACAGCATCCACTCCAGGACAATCCGAAGATTCCACCTGACCAGAGGAAAATCGAGGATGAAACCCCGAATTACAGAAAAACGGGGACACCAAAGTGGCAGAGCTGGCCCGATTATTGAGAGCGAACTCCGCCAATGGCAAAAAAGCAACCCAATCATCCTGGTCAGCAGACACAAAACACCTCAGATATGTCTCCAGGGTCTGATTAATCCGCTCGGTCTGGCCATTCGTCTGAGGATGGAAAGCGGACGAAAAAGATAAATCTATGCCCATCCTAGCACAGAATGCCCGCCAAAATCTAGACACGAATTGGGTCCCTCTGTCAGAAACGATATTCTCAGGAATACCATGCAAACGAACAACATTTTGAAAAAACAGAGGAACCAACTCGGAAGAAGAAGGCAACTTGGGCAGAGGAACCAAATGGACCATCTTAGAGAAACGGTCACACACCACCCAGATGACAGACATCTTCTGAGAAACAGGCAGATCTGAAATAAAATCCGAGATGTGCGTCCAAGGCCTCTTAGGAATAGGCAAGGGCAACAACAATCCACTAGCCCGAGAACAACAAGGCTTGGCCCGAACACAAACGTCACAAGACTGCACAAAGCCTCGCACATCTCGTGACAGGGAAGGCCACCAGAAGGACCTTGCCACCAAATCCCTGGTACCAAAAATGCCAGGATGACCTGCCAACGCAGAAGAATAAACCTCAGAGATGACTCTACTGGTCCAATCATCAGGAACAAACAGTTTATCAGGTGGGCAACGATCAGGTCTATCCGCCTGAAACTCCTGCAAGGCCCGCCGCAGGTCTGGAGAAACGGCTGACAATACCACTCCATCCTTAAGGATACCTGTGGGCTCAGAGTTACCAGGTGAGTCAGGCTCAAAACTCCTAGAAAGGGCATCCGCCTTAACATTCTTAGAACCCGGTAGGTATGACACCACAAAATTAAACCGAGAGAAAAATAATGACCAGCGCGCCTGTCTAGGATTCAGGCGCCTGGCGGTCTCAAGATAAATCAAATTTTTGTGGTCAGTCAATACCACCACCTGATGTCTGGCCCCCTCAAGCCAATGGCGCCACTCCTCAAAAGCCCACTTCATGGCCAAAAGCTCCCGATTCCCAACATCATAATTCCGCTCAGCGGGCGAAAATTTACGGGAAAAGAAGGCGCAAGGCCTCATAACGGAGCAGTCAGAACTTTTCTGCGACAACACTGCCCCAGCTCCGATCTCAGAAGCGTCGACCTCAACCTGAAAAGGTAGAGCAACATCAGGCTGACGCAACACAGGGGCAGAGGAAAAACGGCGCTTAAGCTCCCGAAAGGCCTCCACAGCATCAGGGGACCAATCAGCAACATCAGCACCCTTCTTAGTCAAATCGGTCAATGGCTTAGCAATATCCGAAAAACCAGCAATAAATCGACGATAAAAGTTAGCAAAGCCCAAAAATTTCTGAAGACTCTTAAGAGAAGAGGGCTGCGTCCAATCACAAATAGCTTGAACCTTGACAGGATCCATTTCAATGGAAGAGGGGGAAAAAATATATCCCAAAAAGGAAATCCTCTGTACCCCAAAAACACACTTAGAACCCTTCACACACAAAGAATTAGACCGCAAAACCTGAAAAACCCTCCTGACTTGCTGGACATGAGAGTCCCAGTCATCCGAAAAAATCAGAATATCATCCAGATACACAATCATAAATTTATCCAAATAATCGCGAAAAATATCATGCATAAAGGACTGGAAAACTGACGGAGCATTAGAAAGACCAAAAGGCATCACTAAATACTCAAAGTGGCCCTCGGGCGTATTAAATGCGGTTTTCCACTCATCCCCCTGCCTGATTCGCACCAAATTATACGCCCCACGAAGGTCAATCTTAGAGAACCACTTGGCCCCCTTTATGCGAGCAAACAAATCAGTCAGCAACGGCAATGGGTATTGATATTTAACAGTGATTTTATTCAAAAGCCGATAATCAATACATGGTCTCAAAGAGCCGTCTTTTTTTGACACAAAGAAAAAACCGGCTCCTAAGGGAGATGACGATGGACGAATATGTCCCTTTTCCAAGGACTCCTTTATATATTCTCGCATAGCAGCATGTTCAGGCACAGACAGATTAAATAAACGACCCTTTGGGTATTTACTACCCGGGATTAAATCTATGGCACAATCGCACTCTCGGTGCGGAGGTAACGAACCAAGCTTGGATTCTTCAAAGACGTCACGATAGTCAGACAGGAACTCAGGAATTTCAGAGGGAATAGATGATGAAATGGAAACCACAGGTACATCCCCATGAGCCCCCTTACATCCCCAGCTCAACACAGACATAGCTCTCCAGTCGAGGACTGGGTTGTGAGATTGCAGCCAAGGCAATCCTAGCACCAAATCATCATGTAGATTATACAGCACCAGAAAGCGAATAATCTCCTGGTGACCCGGATTAATACGCATAGTTACTTGTGTCCAGTATTGTGGTTTATTATTAGCCAATGGGGTGGAGTCAATCCCCTTCAGAGGAATAAGAGTCTCCAAAGGCTCTAAATCATACCCACAGCGTTTGGCAAAGGACCAATCCATAAGACTCAAAGCGGCGCCAGAGTCGACATAGGCGTCCGTGGTAATAGATGACAAAGAGCAAATCAGGGTCACAGATAGAATAAACTTAGACGGTAAGGTGCAAATGGAAACAGATTTACCAAGTTTTTTAGTGTGCTTAGAGCATGCTGATATAACATGAGTAGAATCACCACAATAGAAACACAACCCATTTTTCCGTCTAAAATTCTGCCGCTCGCTTCGGGACAGAATTCTATCACACTGCATACTCTCTGGCGATTTCTCAGTGGACACCGCCAGATGGTGCACTGGTTTGCGCTCCCGCAAACGCCTATCGATCTGAATAGCCATTGTCATGGACTCATTCAGACCCGCAGGCACAGGGAACCCCACCATAACATCCTTAATGGCATCAGAGAGACCCTCTCTGAAAGTCGCCGCCAGGGCGCACTCATTCCACTGAGTAAGCACAGACCATTTACGGAATCTTTGGCAGTAAATTTCCGCTTCATCTTGCCCCTGAGATAGGGACATCAAAGTTTTTTCTGCCTGAAGCTCCAAATGAGGTTCGTCATAAAGCAACCCCAAGGCCAGAAAAAACGCATCCACATTGAGCAACGCAGGATCCCCTGGTGTCAATGAAAAAGCCCAGTCTTGAGGGTCGCCCCGGAGCAAGGAAATCACAATCCTGACCTGCTGTGCAGGGTCTCCGGCAGAGCGAGATTTCAGGGACAAAAATAATTTGCAATTATTTCGAAAATTCTGAAACCCAGATCTATTCCCCGAGAAAAATTTCCGGCAAAGGAATTCTCGGCTCAGATACAGGTGCATGACAAACAAAATCTTGCAAATTTTGTACCTTCGTGGCGAGATTATTCAAACCTGCAGTTACACTCTGAAGATCCATTACAAACAGGTGGACACAGAGCCATTCAAAGGAGAGAAAAAAAAAAAAAATTTCAGCAGACTACTTATTTCTCTCCTTTCTCAGCCAAGGATTTTAACCCTTTAGTGGGCCGGTCAAACTGTCATGATCTCAATGGCAAGAGATCATAGCATCAGCATATATAGGAACTAGCTCTTGGAAGATGGGAACTGAGCTGACCATGAACTAAACCTAACACACAACTAGCAGTGGCCGGGTAGCATGCCTACGTTGATTCTAGATGCCCAGCACCAGCCGGAGGACTAAATAATGCTAGCAGAGGAAAATATTAGTCCTAGCTCACCTCTAGAGAAATACCCCAAAAGGAGACAGAGGCCCCCCACATGTATTGGCGGTGAATTAAGATGAAATAACAAACGTAGTATGAAAATAGGTTTAGCAAATTTGAGGTCCACTTACTACATAGCAGAAGACAGAAAGGACACTTTCATGGTCAGCTAAAAACCCTAATCAAAACACCATCCAGAAATTACTTTAAAACTCTGGCATTAACTCATAACACCAGAGTGGCAATTCCTGTTCACAAGAGCTTTCCAGACACAGTAACGAAACTACAGCTGTGAACTGGAACCAAAATGCAAAAACAAACATGGACAAGAGTCCAACTTATCTAGTAGTTGTCTAGGAGCAGGAACAAGCACAGAGAGGCTTCTGATAACATTGTTGACCGGCAAGCAACTAACAGAGCAGCAAGGTTATATAGCGACTCCCACATCTTGATGGGAACAGGTGAACAGAGAAGATGAAGACACCAGTTCAATTCCACCAGTAGCCACCGGGGGAGCCCAGAATCCAAATTCACAACAACACACTAAACACAAAAAGAAAAGGATATGCAAACCAATGGGATCCACGTTAAATAGTCAATGTTATTGTACAAAAACAGTAATCCACAAACAGAACCAGGCAAAACATGCATTTAAAAACATTTAAAACACTAGTATGGCTGAATAGGCCATAAGTAATTTTACCCGAGGGAATGAAGGAAGCTAATACTTTACAGCATATGTGAGACAGGAGAAATAACCAGAGAGAAAAAATTGCTAGGTATGCGGGTACACCAATCTTAGTCAAATCTACATATAAGAAGCCTATTGTTTACTGCCAACTGTGACCCCCTGAGTACTATGACAGGAAACATATACTCCAGCCTATTATCTTGAAGAAATACATCATGGATCCTATTTTGTTCAACACAGCATGCGTGCGCACAGTTGGTAAGCAAATGAAAGCAGACCCCTATAGAAAGGTAATCAGGGAAATAGATATGCTGCAGTACTACAAAATCCTAGTTATTTGGATAAATGTATGCATACAGACGCCTTGTGGAAATACAAAGAATCAGGATCCATTGTCCTAAGGCTTGGAAAAATGCCAGGCCATGCATGAAGTAAATAGGTGTAATTCCATAGCAGTTGTAAAGATAAGTTACCCAAGTCCTGTCCCTCGGGAAAAAAACAAAGGAAGCCCTTTACCCCACGCGTATCGACGCTACTCAAGCGTCTTCATCAGAGGAAAAAGTGACACCCTACACGCTACACGCTACACTCTACACCCTACACGCTACACTCTACACCCTACCCGCTACACCCTACACTCTACACGCTACATGCTACACTCTACACCCTACACAATACACGCTACTTGCTACACCCTACATGCTACACTCTACACGCTACACACTACACGCTACACCCTACACGGTACACCCTACACCCTACACCCTACACGCTACAATCTACACGCTACACGCTACACACTATACGCTACACGCTAGACGCTACACTCTACACGCTACACGATACACGCTACACCCTACTTGCTACACCCTACACTCTACACCCTACAACCTACTCGCTACACGCTACACGCTACACGCTACACCCTACACGCTACACCCTACACTCTACACCCTACACCCTACACGCTACACGCTACACCCTACACGCTACACCCTACACTCTACACCCTACACGCTACACCCTACACGCTACACGTTACACTCTACACCCTACACCCTACACTCTACACCCTACACCCTACTCTCTACACTCTACACTCTACACCCTACACGCTACACTCTACACCCTACACCCTACACGCTAAACGCTACAGCTTATACCCTACACTCTACACCGTACACCCTACATGCTACACTCTACACCCTACACGCTACACCCTACACCCTACACCCTACATGCTACACCCTACACTCTACACCCTACACCCTACACGCTACACCCTACGCCCTGCACGCCACACACTACACTCTACACGCTACACCCTACACTGTACACCCTACACCCTACACGCTACACGCTACACTCTACACGCTACACCCTACACTCTACACCCTACACCCTACACGCTATACGCTACACTCTACACCTGCACGCTACACGCTACACCCTACACGCTACACTCTACACCCTACACGCTACACCCTACACTCTACACCCTACACCCTACACACTACACGCTACTCGCTACACTCTACACCCTACACGCTACACTCTACACTCTACTCCCTACTCTCTACACGCTACACCCTACACGGTACACTCTACACCCTACACCCTACACGCTACAATCTACATGCTACACGCTACACACTATACGCTACACGCTAGACGCTACACTCTACACGCTACACGATACACGCTACACCCTACACGCTACACCCTACACTCTACACCCTACAACCTACTCGCTACACGCTACTCGCTACACTCTACACCCTACACGCTACACTCTACACTCTACTCCCTACTCTCTACACGCTACACTCTATACCCTACACTCTACACGCTACGCGCTACACGCTACACACTACACACTACACACTACACCTTACACTCTACACGCTACACACTACACGCTACACGCTACACTCTACACCCTACACCCTACTCTACATGCTACACGCTACACGGTACATGATACACGCTACACCCTACACGCTACACGCTACACCCTACACGCTACACGCTACACTCCACACCCTACACGCTACACCCTACACCCTACTCCCTACACTCTACACGCTACACGCTACACCCTACACCCTACACTGTACACCCTACACGCTACACTACACTCTGCTCCCTACTCTCTACACGCTACACTCTATACCCTACACTCTACACGCTACGCGCTACACGCTACACACTACACGCTACACCCTACACGCTACACTTTACACTCTACACGCTACAATCCACACTCTACACACTACACTCTACACCCTACACCCTACACCCTACTCTACATGCTACACGCTACACGCTACATGCTACACCCTACACGCTTCACCCTACACCCTACACGCTACACGCTACACGCTACACTCTACACCCTACACTCTACACCCTACACGCTACACGCTACACGCTACACTCTACACGCTAAACGCTACAGCTTATACCCTACACTCTACACCGTACACCCTACACGCTACACTCTACACCCTACACGCTACACCCTACACCCTACACCCTACATGCTACACCCTACACTCTACACCCTACACCCTACACGCTACACTCTACACCCTACACCCTACTCTACATGCTACACGCTACACGGTACATGATACACGCTACACCCTACACGCTACACCCTACACGCTACACACTACACGCTACACTCTAAACCCTACACGCTACACCCTACACCCTACTCCCTACACTCTACACGCTACACGCTACACCCTACACCCTACACTGTACACCCTACACCCTGCACGCTACACTCTACACTCTGCTCCCTACTCTCTACACGCTACACTCTACACCCTACACTCTACACGCTACGCGCTACACGCTACACACTACACGCTACACCCTACACGCTACACTTTACACTCTACACGCTACACTCTACACGCTACACTCTACACTCTACACACTACACTCTACACCCTACACCCTACTCTACATGCTACACGCTACACGCTACATGCTACACCCTACACGCTACACCCTACACCCTACACGCTACACTCCACACCCTACACTCTACACCCTACACGCTACACGCTACACGCTACACGCTACACTCTACACGCTAAACGCTACAGCTTATACCATACTCTCTACACCGTACACCCTACACGCTACACTCTACACGCTACACGCTACACCCTACACCCTACACCCTACATGCTACACCCTACACTCTACACCCTACACCCTACACGCTACACTCTACACCCTATGCCCTGCACGCCACACACTACACTCTACACGCTACACCCTACACGCTACACTCTACACGCTACACGCTACACGCTACACTCTACACCCTACACGCTACACTCTACACCCTACACACTACACTCTACACGCTACACGGTACACACTACAAGCTACGCCCTACACCCTACATGCTACATGTTACACTCTACACCCTACACGCTACACTCTACACCCTACACGCTACACCCTACACCCTACACGCTACACACTACACGCTACACTCTACACCCTACACGCTGCACTCTATACGCTACACGGTAAACGCTACACGCTGCACCCTACACCCTACACGCTACACTCTACACGCTACATGCTACACCCTACACTCTACACCCTACACGCTATACGCTACACTCTACACCCTGCACGCTACACGCTACACGCTACACCCTACACGCTACACTCTACACCCTACACGCTACACTCTACATGCTACACGCTACACGCTACACCCTACACGCTACACTCTACACCCTACACGCTACACTCTACACGCTACACGCTACACCCTACACGCTACACTCTACACCCTACATGCTACACCCTACACCCTACACGCTACACTCTACACCCTACACGCTACACCCGACACTCTACACCCTACACCCTACACGCTACTCGCTACACTCTACACCCTACCCGCTACACTCTACACGCTACACGCTACACCCTACACCCTACACGCTACACTCTACACGCTACACGCTACACTCTACACCATACACGCTACACCCTACACTCTACACCCTACACCCTACACGCTATACCCGACACCCTACACCCTACATGCTTCACCCTACACGCTACACTCTACACTCTACACCCTGCACGCTACACCCTACACTCTACACCCTCCACCCTACACGCTACACGCTACACTCTACACGCTACACCCTACACGCTACACGCTACACTCTACACCCTACACGCAACACCCTACACTCTACACCCTACACCCTAAACCCTACACGCTACACCCTACACGCTACACTCTACACCCTACACCCTACACTCTACACCCTACACGCTATACGCTACACTCTACACCCTACACCCTACACACGCTACACGCTACACTCTACACCCTACATGCTACACTCTACACCCTACACCCTACACTCTACACGCTACATGCTACACTCTACACCCTACACCCTACATGATACATGCTACACCCTACACGCTACAGCCTACACGCTACACGCTACACTCTACACCCTACAAGCTACACGCTACACGCTACACCCTACACTCTACACCCTACACCGTACATGCTACACGCTACACTCTACACGCTACAACCTTCACTCTACACCCTACACCCTACATGCTACACTCTACACCCTACACGGTACACCCTACAATCTACACGCTACATGCTACACTCTACACCCTACACGCTACACTCTACACCCTACACACTACACGCTACACTCTACACTCTACACCCTACACGCTACATGCTACACGCTACACTCTACACCCTACACGCTACACGCTAGGGTGTAGAGTGTAATATGTAGCGTGTAGTTTGTAGCGTTTAGCTTGTAGGGTGTAGCGTGTAGCGTGTGGGGTGTAGAGTGTAGCGTGTAGCGTGTAGCATGTAGGGTGTAGGGTGTAGAGTGTAGGGTGTAGGATGTAGAGTGTAGGGTTTAGAGTGTAATGTGTAGCGTGTAGGGTGTAGAGTGTAGGGTGTAGGATGTAGAGTGTAGGGTTTAGAGTGTAATGTGTAGCGTGTAGGGTGTAGCGTGTAGCATGTAGGGTGTAGGGTGTGGAGTGTAGGGTGTAGCGTGTAGGGTGTAGAGTGTAGCGTGTAGCGTGTAGGGTGTAGGGTGTAGAGTGTAGGGTGTAGCGTGTAGGGTGTAGAGTGTAGCGTGTAGGGAGTAGCGTGTAGCGTGCAGGGTGTAGAGTGTAGCGTATAGCGTGTAGGGTGTAGAGTGTAGGGTGTAGCGTGTAGGGTGTAGAGTGTAGGGTGTAGCGTGTAGGGTGTAGAGTTCAGCGTGTAGCGTGTAGGGTGTAGGGTGTAGCGTATAGGGTGTAGAGTGTAGCGTGTAGCGTGTAGGGTGTAGGGTGTAGGGTGTAGCGTGTAGCGTGTAGAGTGTAGGGTGTAGGGTGTAGGGTGCAGCATGTAGAGTGTAGGGTGTAGGGTGTAGCGTGTAGAGTGTAGGGTATAGAGTGTAGCGTCTAGGGTGTAGAGTGTAGCGTGTAGCGTGTAGGGTGTAGAGTTTAGCGTGTAGGGTGTAGAATATAGCGTGTAGAGAGTAGGGTGTAGGGTGTAGAGTGTAGGGTGTAGGGTGTAGAGTGTAACGTGTAGCGTGTAGGGTGTAGCGTGTAGCGTGTAGGGTGTAGGGTGTAGAGTGTAGGGTGTAGCGTGTAGGGTGTAGCGTGTAGCGTGTAGCGTGTAGGGTGTAGGGTGTAGAGTGTAGGGTGTAGCGTGTAGGGTGTAGCGTGTAGCGTGTAGCGTGTAGGGTGTAGGGTGTAGAGTGTAGGGTGTAGTGTGTAGGGTGTAGCGTGTATCGTGTAGCGTGTAGAGTGTAGCGTCTAGCGTATAGGGTGTAGCGTGTAGCGTGTAGATTGTAGCGTGTAGGGTGTAGGGTGTAGCGTGTAGCGTGTAGGGTGCAGATTGTAGCGTGTAGCGTGTAGGGTGTAGGGTGTAGAGTGCAGAGTGTAGGGTGTAGAGTTTAGCGTGTAGGGTGTAGAATATAGCGTGTAGAGAGTAGGGTGTAGGGTGTAGAGTGTAGGGTGTAGGGTGTAGAGTGTAACGTGTAGCGTGTAGGGTGTAGCGTGTAGCGTGTAGGGTGTAGGGTGTAGAGTGTAGGGTGTAGCGTGTAGGGTGTAGCGTGTAGCGTGTAGCGTGTAGGGTGTAGGGTGTAGAGTGTAGGGTGTAGTGTGTAGGGTGTAGCGTGTATCGTGCAGCGTGTAGAGTGTAGCGTCTAGCGTATAGGGTGTAGCGTGTAGCGTGTAGATTGTAGCGTGTAGGGTGTAGGGTGTAGCGTGTAGCGTGTAGGGTGCAGATTGTAGCGTGTAGCGTGTAGGGTGTAGGGTGTAGAGTGCAGAGTGTAGGGTGTAGAGTGTAACGTGTAGTGTGTAGGGTGTAGCGTGTAGCGTGTAGCGTGTAGTGTGTAGCGTGTAGGGTGTAGGGTGTAGAGTGTAGCATGTAGGGTGTAGCATGTAGCGTGTAGGGTGTAGGGTGTATAGTGTAGAGTGTAGCGTGTAGTGTGAAGCATGCAGGGTGTCGGGTATAGCGTGTAGGGTGTAGGGTGTAGAGTGTAGGGTGTAGCGTGTATGGTGTATAGTGTAGCGTGTAGAGTGTAGCGTGTAGGGTGTAGGGTGTAGCGTGTAGCGTGCAGAGTGTAGCGTGTAGGGTGTAGAGTGTAGCGTGTTGCGTGTAGGGTGTAGCGTGTAGGGTGTAGAGTATAGTGTGTAGCGTGTAGGGTGTAGGGTGTAGAGTGTAGGGTGTAGCGTGTAGCGTGTAGGGTGTAGGGTGTAGATTGTAGCGTGTAGGGTGTAGGGTGTAGCGTGTAGCGTGTAGGGTGTAGGGTGTAGAGTGTAGCGTGTAGCGTGTAGGGTGTAGGGTGTAGAGTGTAGAGTGTAGGGTGTAGAGTGTAGCGTGTAGAGTGTAGGGTGTAGAGTGTAGGGTGTAGAGTGTAACGTGTAGCGTGTATTGTGTAGCGTGTAGCATGTAGGGTGTAGCGTGTAGCGTGTAGGGTGCAGGGTGTAGAGTGTAGGGTGTAGGGTGTAGAGTGTAACGTGTAGCGTGTAGGGTGTAGCATGTAGCGTGTAGGGTGTAGGGTGTAGAGTGTAACGTGTAGCGTGTAGGGTGTAGCGTGTAGCGTGTAGGGTGTAGCGTGTAGTGTGTAGCGTGTAGAGTGTAGGGTGTAGAGTGTAGCGTGTAGGTTGTAGCATGTAGCGTGTAGGGTGTAGGGTGTAGAGTGTAGAGTGTAGCGTCTAGCGTATAGGGTGTAGCGTGTAGATTGTAGCGTGTAGGGTGTAGGGTGTAGGGTGTAGCGTGTAGCGTGTAGGGTGTAGATTGTAGCGTGTAGCGTGTAGGGTGTAGGGTGTAGAGTGCAGAGTGTAGGGTGTAGAGTGTAACGTGTAGTGTGTAGGGTGTAGCGTGTAGCGTGTAGCGTGTAGTGTGTAGCGTGTAGGGTGTAGGGTGTAGAGTGTAGCATGTAGGGTGTAGCATGTAGCGTGTAGGGTGTAGGGTGTATAGTGTAGAGTGTAGCGTGTAGTGTGAAGCATGCAGGGTGTAGGGTGTCGGGTATAGCGTGTAGGGTGTAGGGTGTAGAGTGTAGGGTGTAGCGTGTATGGTGTAGAGTGTAGCGTGTAGAGTGTAGCGTGTAGGGTGTAGCGTGTAGCGTGCAGAGTGTAGCGTGTAGGGTGTAGAGTGTAGCGTGTTGCGTGTAGGGTGTAGCGTGTAGGGTGTAGAGTATAGTGTGTAGCGTGTAGGGTGTAGGGTGTAGGAGTGTAGGGTGTACCGTGTAGCGTGTAGGGTGTAGGGTGTAGATTGTAGCGTGTAGGGTGTAGGGTGTAGATTGTAGCGTGTAGGGTGTAGGGTGTAGAGTGTAGCGTGTAGCGTGTAGGGTGTAGGGTGTAGAGTGTAGAGTGTAGGGTGTAGAGTGTAGCGTGTAGAGTGTAGGGTGTAGAGTGTAGGGTGTAGAGTGTAACGTGTAGCGTGTATTGTGTAGCGTGTAGCATGTAGGGTGTAGCGTGTAGCGTGTAGGGTGCAGGGTGTAGAGTGTAGCGTGTAGGGTGTAGAGTGTAACGTGTAGCGTGTAGGGTGTAGCGTGTAGCGTGTAGGGTGTAGGGTGTGGAGTGTAACGTGTAGCGTGTAGGGTGTAGCGTGTAGCGTGTAGGGTGTAGCGTGTAGTGTGTAGCGTGTAGAGTGTAGGGTGTAGAGTGTAGCGTGTAGGTTGTAGCATGTAGCGTGTAGGGTGTAGGGTGTAGAGTGTAGAGTGTAGCGTGTAGGGTGCAGCATGTAGGGTGTAGGGTGTAGGGTGTAGAGTGTAGAGTGTAGCGTGTAGGGTGCAGCATGTAGGGTGTAGGGTGTCGGGTATAGCGTGTAGGGTGTAGGGTGTAGAGTGAAGGGTGTAGGGTGTAGAGTGTAGAGTGTAGCGTGTAGGGTGCAGCATGTAGGGTGTAGGGTGTCGGGTATAGCGTGTAGGGTGTAGCGTGCAGGGTGTAGGGTGTAGCGTGTAGGGTGTAGAGTGTAGCGTGTAGGGTGTAGAGTGTAGCGTGTTGCGTGTAGGGTGTAGAGTGTAGCGTGTAGCGTGTAGCGTGTAGAGTGTAGCGTGTAGAGTGTAGCGTGTAGCGTGTAGCGTGTAGAGTGTAGGGTGTAGCGTGTAGGGTGTAGAGTGTAGGGTGTAGCGTGTAGGGTGTAGAGTGTAGCGTGTAGCGTGTAGCGTGTAGGGTGTAGGGTGTAGGGTGTAGCGTGTAGGGTGTAGAGTGTAGCGTGTAGGGTGTAGGCTGTAGGGTGTAGCGTGTAGTGTGTAGAGTGTAGCGTGTAGCGCGTAGGGTGTAGCGTGTAGCATGTATCGTGTAGCGTGTAGCATGTAGAGTGTAGGGTGTAGGGTGTAGGGTGTAGCATGTAGAGTGTAGGGTGTAGGGTGTAGCGTGTAGAGTGTAGGGTATAGAGTGTAGCGTGTAGCGTGTAGAGAGTAGGGTGTAGAGTGTAGAGTGTAGCGTGTAGGGTGTAGAGTGTAGCGTGTAGAGTGTATTGTGTAGAATGTAGAGTGTAGCATGTAGCGTGTAGAGTGTAGGGTGTAGAGTGTAGCGTGTAGGGTGTAGAGTGTAGCGTGTAGAGTGTAGCGAGTAGGGTGTAGCGTGTCGGTTGTAGGGTGTAGGGTGTAGCGTGTAGTTTGTAGGGAGTAGGGTGTAGGTTCTTGCGTGTAGTGTGTAGAGTGTAGCGTGTAGCGTGTAGAGTGTAGCGTGTAGGGTGTAGGGTGTAGCGTGTAGTGTGTAGGGTGTGGGGTGTAGAGTGTAGGGTGTAGCATGTAGGGTGTAGGGTGTAGGGTGTAGCATGTAGGGTGTAGAGTGTAGCGTGTAGGGTGTACGGTGTAGAGTGTAGGGTATAAGCTGTAGCGTTTAGCGTGTAGGGTGTAGCGTGTAGCGTGTAGGGTGTAGAGTGTAGCGTGTAGGGTGTAGAGTATAGCATGTAGAGAGTAGGGTGTAGGGTGTAGGGTGTAGAGTGTAACGTGTAGCATGTAGGGTGTAGCGTGTAGCGTGTAGGGTGTAGGGTGTAGAGTGTAGGGTGAAGGGTGTAGCGTGTAGCGTGTAGCGTGTAGGGTGTAGGGTGTAGATTGTAGCGTGTAGGGTGCAGGGTGTAGAGTGTAGCGTGTAGGGTGTAGAGTGTAACGTGTAGCGTGTAGGGTGTAGCGTGTAGGGTGTAGGGTGTGAAGTGTAACGTGTAGCGTGTAGGGTGTAGCGTGTAGCGTGTAGGGTGTAGCGTGTAGCGTGTAGTGTGTAGCGTGTAGAGTGTAGGGTGTAGAGTGTAGCGTGTAGGGTGTAGCATGTAGCGTGTAGGGTGTAGGGTGTAGAGTGTAGAGTGTAGCGTGTAGGGTGAAGCATGTAGGGTGTAGGGTGTCGGGTATAGCGTGTAGGGTGTAGGGTGTAGAGTGTAGGGTGTAGCGTGTATGGTGTAGTGTAGCGTGTAGCGTGCAGAGCATAGCGTGTAGGGTGTAGCGTGTAGCGTGCAGAGTGTAGCGTGTAGGGTGTAGAGTGTAGCGTGTTGCGTGTAGGGTGTAGAGTGTAGCGTGTAGCGTGTATAGTGTAGAGTGTAGCGTGTAGCGTGTAGAGTGTAGCGTGTAGGGTGTAGAGCATAGCGTGTAGCGTGTAGGGTGTAGGGTGTAGCGTGTAGCGTGTAGTGTGTAGCGTGTAGGGTGTAGGATGTAGAGTGTAGCGTGTAGGGTGTAGGGTGTAGAGTGCAGAGTGTAGGGTGTAGAGTGTAGCGTGTAGAGTGTAGGGTGTAGAGTGTAGGGTGTAGAGTGTAACGTGTAGTGTGTAGGGTGTAGCGTGTAGCGTGTAGGGTGTAGCGTGTAGCGTGTAGGGAGCAGGGTGTAGAGTGTAGCGTGTAGGGTGTAGAGTGTAACGTGTAGCGTGTAGGGTGTAGTGTGTAGGGTGTAGGGTGTAGAGTGTAACGTGTAGCGTGTAGGGTGTAGCGTGTAGCGTGTAGGGTGTAGCGTGTAGCGTGTAGTGTGTAGTGTGTAGGGTGTAGGGTGTAGAGTGTAGCGTGTTGCGTGTAGGGTGTAGAGTGTAGCGTGTAGAGTGTAGCGTGTAGCGTGTAGCGTGTAGGGTGTAGAGTGTAGCGTGTTGCGTGTAGGGTGTAGAGTGTAGCGTGTAGAGTGTAGCGTGTAGCGTGTAGCGTGTAGAGTGCAGCGTGTAGGGTGTAGAGTATAGTGTGTAGCGTGTAGGGTGTATGGTGTAGAGTGTAGAGTGTAGCATGTAGCGTGTAGCGTGTAGAGTGTAGCGTGTAGGGTGTAGAGTGTAGCATGTTGCATGTAGGGTGTACAGTGTAGCGTGTAGCGTGTAGAGTGTAGGGTGTAGAGTGTAGCGTGTAGCGTGTAGAGTGTAGGGTGTAGAGTGTAGCGTGTTGCGTGTAGAGTGTAGCGTGTAGCGTGTAGGTTGTAGAATGTAGCGTGTAGCGTGTAGGGTGTAGGGTGTAGCGTGTAGCGTGTAGAGTGTAGAGTGTAGCGTGTAGCATGTAGAGTGTAGAGTGTAGCGTGTAGGGTGTAGAGTGTAGCGCGTAGCGTGTAGGGTGTGGGGTGTAGAGTGTAGCGTGTAGAGTGTACGGTGTAGAGTGTAGGGTGTAGCGTGTAGGGTGTAGAGTGTGGCGTGTAGCGTGTAGCGTGTAGGGTGTGGGGTGTAGATTGTAGCGTGTAGGGTGCAGGGTGTAGAGTGTAGCGTGTAGGGTGTAGAGTGTAACGTGTAGCGTGTAGGGTGTAGCGTGTAGCGTGTAGGGTGTAGGGTGTAGAGTGTAACGTGTAGCGTGTAGGGTGTAGCGTGTAGCGTGTAGGGTGTAGCGTGTAGCGTGTAGTGTGTAGCGTGTAGAGTGTAGGGTGTAGAGTGTAGCGTGTAGGGTGTAGCATGTAGCGTGTAGGGTGTAGGGTGTAGAGTGTAGAGTGTAGCGTTTAGGGTGAAGCATGTAGGGTGTAGGGTG
Organism: Ranitomeya variabilis; assembly: GCF_051348905.1. NCBI lineage: Eukaryota > Metazoa > Chordata > Amphibia > Anura > Dendrobatidae > Ranitomeya > Ranitomeya variabilis. The sequence continues at coordinate 905,528 of NW_027507984.1, read as the reverse complement.
TCGGGTATAGCGTGTAGGGTGTAGGGTGTAGAGTGTAGGGTGTAGCATGTATGGTGTAGAGTGTAGCGTGTAGCGTGCAGAGTATAGCGTGTAGGGTGTAGCGTGTAGCGTGCAGAGTGTAGCGTGTAGGGTATAGATTGTAGCGTGTTGCGTGTAGGGTGTAGAGTGTAGCGTGTAGCGTGTAGAGTGTAGAGTGTAGCGTGTAGCGTGTAGAGTGTAGCGTGTAGGGTGTAGAGTATAGCGTGTAGCGTGTAGGGTGTAGAGTGTAGAGTGTAGCATGCAGCGTGTAGCGTGTAGCGTGTAGCGTGTAGCGTGTAGAGTGTAGGGTGTAGCGTGTAGAGTGTAGGGTGTAGAGTGTAGCGTGTAGCGTGTAGAGTGTAGAGTGTAGCGTGTAGGGTGTAGAGTGTAGCGTGTAGCGTGTAGGGTGTAGGGTGTAGAGTGTAGCGTGTGGCGTGTAGAGTGTAGCGTGTAGCGTGTAGGTTGTAGAGTGTAGCGTGTAGCGTGTAGGGTGTAGGGTGTAGCGTGTAGCGTGTAGTGTAGAGTGTAGCGTGTAGCATGTAGAGTGTAGAGTGTAGCGTGTAGGGTGTAGAGTGTAACGTGTAGCGTGTAGGGTGTAGCGTGTAGCGTGTAGGGTGTAGGGTGTAGAGTGTAACGTGTAGCGTGTAGGGTGTAGCGTGTAGCGTGTAGTGTGTAGCGTGTAGAGTGTAGGGTGTAGAGTGTAGCGTGTAGGGTGTAGCATGTAGCGTGTAGGGTGTAGGGTGTAGAGTGTAGAGTGTAGCGTTTAGGGTGAAGCATGTAGGGTGTAGGGTGTCGGGTATAGCGTGTAGGGTGTAGGGTGTGGAGTGTAGGGTGTAGCGTGTATGGTGTAGAGTGTAGCGTGTAGCGTGCAGAGTATAGCGTGTAGGGTGTAGCGTGTAGCGTGCAGAGTGTAGCGTGTAGGGTATAGATTGTAGCGTGTTGCGTGTAGGGTGTAGAGTGTAGCGTGTAGCGTGTAGAGTGTAGAGTGTAGCGTGTAGCGTGTAGAGTGTAGGGTGTAGAGTGTAGAGTGTAGCATGTAGCGTGTAGCGTGTAGAGTGTAGCGTGTAGCGTGTAGAGTGTAGAGTGTAGCGTGTAGCATGTAGAGTGTAGAGTGTAGCGTGTAGGGTGTAGAGTGTAGCGCGTAGCGTGTAGGGTGTGGGGTGTAGAGTGTAGCGTGTAGCGTGTAGAGTGTACGGTGTAGAGTGTAGGGTGTAGCGTGTAGGGTGTAGAGTGTGGCGTGTAGCGTGTAGCGTGTAGGGTGTAGGGTGTAGATTGTAGCGTGTAGGGTGCAGGGTGTAGAGTGTAGCGTGTAGGGTGTAGAGTGTAACATGTAGCATGTAGGGTGTAGCGTGTAGCGTGTAGGGTGTAGGGTGTAGAGTGTAACGTGTAGCGTGTAGGGTGTAGCGTGTAGCGTGTAGGGTGTAGCGTGTAGCGTGTAGTTTGTAGCGTGTAGAGTGTAGGGTGTAGAGTGTAGCGTGTAGGGTGTAGCATGTAGCGTGTAGGGTGTAGGGTGTAGAGTGTAGAGTGTAGCGTTTAGGGTGAAGCATGTAGGGTGTAGGGTGTCGGGTATAGCGTGTAGGGTGTAGGGTGTAGAGTGTAGGGTGTAGCGTGTATGGTGTAGAGTGTAGCGTGTAGCGTGCAGAGTATAGCGTGTAGGGTGTAGCGTGTAGCGTGCAGAGTGTAGCGTGTAGGGTATAGATTGTAGCGTGTTGCGTGTAGGGTGTAGAGTGTAGCGTGTAGCGTGTAGAGTGTAGAGTGTAGCGTGTAGCGTGTAGAGTGTAGCGTGTAGGGTGTAGAGTATAGCGTGTAGCGTGTAGGGTGTAGGGTGTAGAGTGTAGAGTGTAGCATGTAGCGTGTAGCGTGTAGAGTGTAGCGTGTAGCGTGTAGAGTGTAGGGTGTAGCGTGTAGAGTGTAGGGTGTAGAGTGTAGCGTGTAGCGTGTAGAGTGTAGAGTGTAGCGTGTAGGGTGTAGAGTGTAGCGTGTAGCGTGTAGGGTGTAGGGTGTAGAGTGTAGCGTGTGGCGTGTAGAGTGTAGCGTGTAGCGTGTAGGTTGTAGAGTGTAGCGTGTAGCGTGTAGCGTGTAGGGTGTAGGGTGTAGCGTGTAGCGTGTAGAGTGTAGAGTGTAGCGTGTAGCATGTAGAGTGTAGCGTGTAGGGTGTAGAGTGTAACGTGTAGCGTGTAGGGTGTAGCGTGTAGCGTGTAGGGTGTAGGGTGTAGAGTGTAACGTGTAGCGTGTAGGGTGTAGCGTGTAGCGTGTAGTGTGTAGCGTGTAGAGTGTAGGGTGTAGAGTGTAGCGTGTAGGGTGTAGCATGTAGCGTGTAGGGTGTAGGGTGTAGAGTGTAGAGTGTAGCGTTTAGGGTGAAGCATGTAGGGTGTAGGGTGTCGGGTATAGCGTGTAGGGTGTAGGGTGTAGAGTCTAGGGTGTAGCGTGTATGGTGTAGAGTGTAGCGTGTAGCGTGCAGAGTATAGCGTGTAGGGTGTAGCGTGTAGCGTGCAGAGTGTAGCGTGTAGGGTATAGATTGTAGCGTGTTGCGTGTAGGGTGTAGAGTGTAGCGTGTAGCGTGTAGCGTGTAGAGTGTAGGGTGTAGAGTGTAGAGTGTAGCATGTAGCGTGTAGCGTGTAGAGTGTAGCGTGTAGCGTGTAGAGTGTAGAGTGTAGCGTGTAGCATGTAGAGTGTAGAGTGTAGCGTGTAGGGTGTAGAGTGTAGCGCGTAGCGTGTAGGGTGTGGGGTGTAGAGTGTAGCGTGTAGCGTGTAGAGTGTACGGTGTAGAGTGTAGGGTGTAGCGTGTAGGGTGTAGAGTGTGGCGTGTAGCGTGTAGCGTGTAGGGTGTAGGGTGTAGATTGTAGCGTGTAGGGTGCAGGGTGTAGAGTGTAGCGTGTAGGGTGTAGAGTGTAACGTGTAGCGTGTAGGGTGTAGCGTGTAGCGTGTAGGGTGTAGGGTGTAGAGTGTAACGTGTAGCGTGTAGGGTGTAGCGTGTAGGGTGTAGCGTGTAGCGTGTAGTGTGTAGCGTGTAGAGTGTAGCGTGTAGCGTGTAGAGTGTAGAGTGTAGCGTGTAGCATGTAGAGTGTAGAGTGTAGCGTGTAGGGTGTAGAGTGTAGCGCGTAGCGTGTAGGGTGTGGGGTGTAGAGTGTAGCGTGTAGCGTGTAGAGTGTACGGTGTAGAGTGTAGGGTGTAGCGTGTAGGGTGTAGAGTGTGGCGTGTAGCGTGTAGCGTGTAGGGTGTAGATTGTAGCGTGTAGGGTGCAGGGTGTAGAGTGTAGCGTGTAGGGTGTAGAGTGTAACATGTAGCATGTAGGGTGTAGCGTGTAGCGTGTAGGGTGTAGGGTGTAGAGTGTAACGTGTAGCGTGTAGGGTGTAGCGTGTAGCGTGTAGGGTGTAGCGTGTAGCGTGTAGTTTGTAGCGTGTAGAGTGTAGGGTGTAGAGTGTAGCGTGTAGGGTGTAGCATGTAGCGTGTAGGGTGTAGGGTGTAGAGTGTAGCGTTTAGGGTGAAGCATGTAGGGTGTAGGGTGTCGGGTATAGCGTGTAGGGTGTAGGGTGTAGAGTGTAGGGTGTAGCGTGTATGGTGTAGAGTGTAGCGTGTAGCGTGCAGAGTATAGCGTGTAGGGTGTAGCGTGTAGCGTGCAGAGTGTAGCGTGTAGGGTATAGATTGTAGCGTGTTGCGTGTAGGGTGTAGAGTGTAGCGTGTAGCGTGTAGAGTGTAGAGTGTAGCGTGTAGCGTGTAGAGTGTAGCGTGTAGGGTGTAGAGTATAGCGTGTAGCGTGTAGGGTGTAGGGTGTAGAGTGTAGAGTGTAGCATGTAGCGTGTAGCGTGTAGAGTGTAGCGTGTAGCGTGTAGAGTGTAGGGTGTAGCGTGTAGAGTGTAGGGTGTAGAGTGTAGCGTGTAGCGTGTAGAGTGTAGAGTGTAGCGTGTAGGGTGTAGAGTGTAGCGTGTAGCGTGTAGGGTGTAGGGTGTAGAGTGTAGCGTGTGGCGTGTAGAGTGTAGCGTGTAGCGTGTAGGTTGTAGAGTGTAGCGTGTAGCGTGTAGGGTGTAGGGTGTAGCGTGTAGCGTGTAGAGTGTAGAGTGTAGCGTGTAGCATGTAGAGTGTAGCGTGTAGGGTGTAGAGTGTAACGTGTAGCGTGTAGGGTGTAGCGTGTAGCGTGTAGGGTGTAGGGTGTAGAGTGTAACGTGTAGCGTGTAGGGTGTAGCGTGTAGCGTGTAGTGTGTAGCGTGTAGAGTGTAGGGTGTAGAGTGTAGCGTGTAGGGTGTAGCATGTAGCGTGTAGGGTGTAGGGTGTAGAGTGTAGAGTGTAGCGTTTAGGGTGAAGCATGTAGGGTGTAGGGTGTCGGGTATAGCGTGTAGGGTGTAGGGTGTAGAGTCTAGGGTGTAGCGTGTATGGTGTAGAGTGTAGCGTGTAGCGTGCAGAGTATAGCGTGTAGGGTGTAGCGTGTAGCGTGCAGAGTGTAGCGTGTAGGGTATAGATTGTAGCGTGTTGCGTGTAGGGTGTAGAGTGTAGCGTGTAGCGTGTAGAGTGTAGAGTGTAGCGTGTAGCGTGTAGAGTGTAGGGTGTAGAGTGTAGAGTGTAGCATGTAGCGTGTAGAGTGTAGCGTGTAGCGTGTAGAGTGTAGAGTGTAGCGTGTAGCATGTAGAGTGTAGAGTGTAGCGTGTAGGGTGTAGAGTGTAGCGCGTAGCGTGTAGGGTGTGGGGTGTAGAGTGTAGCGTGTAGCGTGTAGAGTGTACGGTGTAGAGTGTAGGGTGTAGCGTGTAGGGTGTAGAGTGTGGCGTGTAGCGTGTAGCGTGTAGGGTGTAGGGTGTAGATTGTAGCGTGTAGGGTGCAGGGTGTAGAGTGTAGCGTGTAGGGTGTAGAGTGTAACGTGTAGCGTGTAGGGTGTAGCGTGTAGCGTGTAGGGTGTAGGGTGTAGAGTGTAACGTGTAGCGTGTAGGGTGTAGCGTGTAGGGTGTAGCGTGTAGCGTGTAGTGTGTAGCGTGTAGAGTGTAGGGTGTAGAGTGTAGCGTGTAGGGTGTAGCATGTAGCGTGTAGGGTGTAGGGTGTAGAGTGTAGAGTGTAGCGTTTAGGGTGAAGCATGTAGGGTGTAGGGTGTCGGGTATAGCGTGTAGGGTGTAGGGTGTAGAGTGTAGGGTGTAGCGTGTATGGTGTAGAGTGTAGCGTGTAGCGTGCAGAGTATAGCGTGTAGGGTGTAGCGTGTAGCGTGCAGAGTGTAGCGTGTAGGGTATAGATTGTAGCGTGTTGCGTGTAGGGTGTAGAGTGTAGCGTGTAGCGTGTAGAGTGTAGAGTGTAGCGTGTAGCGTGTAGAGTGTAGAGTGTAGCGTGTAGGGTGTAGAGTATAGCGTGTAGCGTGTAGGGTGTAGGGTGTAGAGTGTAGAGTGTAGCATGTAGCGTGTAGCGTGTAGAGTGTAGCGTGTAGCGTGTAGAGTGTAGGGTGTAGCGTGTAGAGTGTAGGGTGTAGAGTGTAGCGTGTAGCGTGTAGAGTGTAGAGTGTAGCGTGTAGGGTGTAGAGTGTAGCGTGTAGCGTG